>NW_026781576.1:107500-246385 GCF_030144855.1 Hypanus sabinus | reverse complement strand
CTTCCCTTTTTTGAGCTCAGAGACGCAGAGAATCCTCGACAGAATGGACGACAGCGAGACCTACATGAATGTGAAGTTCACAAAAACGGACTCAGAAACTGCTTCCCGAGGTAAGGTGGGGGGGGGGGGGGGTGTGGCAGAAATACTTTGCGAGAGAGATTCAATTTCTGCTTGTCCACGGGGTGGGTGTGATGGAAGCTGCGAATGGAGATTCGCTCTGTATCTGACCCCAGGAATGTGTTTTGGGATGGTGTGGAGGGAGATTCACTGCGTCTGACACTGGGAGTGTGTGATGGGCCGGTTAGATAGGAGATTCACCCTGTGTCTGACCCGGGGAGTGTGTGATGGGACGGTGTGGAGGGAGATTCACTCTGTGTCTGAACCCAGGAGTGTGTGATGGGAAGGTATGGAGGGAGATTCCCATTGTGTCTGACCCGGGAATGTATGATGGGAGGGTATGGAGGGATTTTCACTGTGTCTGACCCTGGGAGTGTGAGATGGGATGGTGTGGAGGGATATTCACTCTTTGTTTGACCACGGGAATGTGTTATGGGACGGCGTGGTGGGAGATTCACCCTGTGTCTGACCCCGGGAGTGTGTGATGGGAAGGTGTGGAGGGAGATTCACTCTGTGTCTGACCCCGGGAGTGTGTGATGGAACGGTGTGGAGGGAGATTCACTCTGTGTCCGACCCCGGGAATGTGTGACTGGACGGTGTGGAGGGAGTTTCACTCTGTGGCTGACCCCGGGAGTGTGTGATTGGAAGGTGTGGGTGGAGGTCCACTCTGTATCTAACACCGGGAGTGTGTGATGGGACGGTGTGGAGGGACATTCACTCTGTGTCTGACCCTGGAGCGTGTGATGGGACGGTGTGGAGGGAGATTCACTCTGTGTCTGACCCCGGGAGTGTGTGATGGGACGGTGTGGAGGGAGGTTCACTCTGTATCTGACCCCGGGAGTGTGGGATGGACGATGTGGAGGGACATTCACTCTGTGTCTGACCCGGGAGCGTGTGATGGGACGGAGTGGAGGGAGATTCACTCTGTCTGACCCCGGGAGTGTGTGATGGGACGGTGTGGGGGAGATTCACTCTGTGTCCGACCCCGGAAATGTGTGATGGGAAGGTGTGGAGGGAGATTCAGTCTGTGTCTGACCCCGGGAGTGTGTGATGGGACGGTGTGGAGGGAGATTCACCCTGTGTCTGACCCCGGGAGTGTGTGATTGGAAGGTGTGGAGGGAGATTCACTCTGTGTCTGACCCCGGGAGTGTGTGATGGGACGGTGTGGAGGGAGATTCACTCTGTGTCCGACTCCGGGAATGTGTGATTGGTCGGTGTGGAGGGAGTTTCACTCTGTGGCTGACCCCGGGAGTGTGTGATTGGAAGGTGTGGGTGGAGGTCCACTCTGTATCTAACACCGGGAGTGTGTGATGGGACGGTGTGGAGGGACATTCACTCTGTGTCTGACCCTGGAGCGTGTGATGGGACGGTGTGGAGGGAGATTCACTCTGTGTCTGACCCCGGGAGTGTGTGATGGGACGGTGTGGAGGGAGATTCACTCTGTCTGACCCCGGGAGTGTGTGATGGGACGGTGTGGAGTAAGATTCACTCTGTGTCTGATGCCGAGATTGTGTGATGGGACGGTGTGGAGGGAGATTCTCTCCGTGTCTGAACCCGAGCGTGTGGAATGGGACTGTGCGCTGGGAGCTTCACTCTATGTCTGACCCTCAATCTTCTGTCCCCAGATGAACCTGATGTATCTTACGTGGAAGTAAATTTCAAGACCCCCTCTGCGTCCCGGATCCGGACAGATCGAGGTCAGTTTCATCTTTGTTTTTTTGACCCTGTTTAGGTGACGAGTCCACTCCTGTCGGGAGATCTCATGGCAAACGTACAGTTTAATCTAATGATTCCTTGTTTGAGAATAACATGGAGGGAACGCGTGAGAGATGCGAAGAAGGGGGTTCTCTCTTTGATGTGTCAGTGCCGGATGTTGCACCATGGGATGGGCGGATTAGAGATAGCGCCATCCGATGGAGTATGGAGGGAGTGCTGTGGAAAGATGGCATGGTATCGGGCGAGTGGAGGAAGGGGCAATATGGAGCGATCTCTGTCTAGCGGGGTGGTGGAAATGAGCTAGTGTCGTGCCGTTGTGGTGAGGAAGGAGCACAGTGGGAGAGACGGTGAAGAGGGAATGCCGTATAAAAATTTAACCCCTCTCTCCCTATTCTAACACCACTGTCTGTTCCCTCTTTCCCCTTCTCTTACCCTATCTCCTCTCTGCCTTCCTCCCCTGTTTCTTTCTCACTCTTTTTCCCTTGCTGTCTCCCACTGTCCTCTTCTCTTCGCCCTCTCTCATTGCCCCCGTCTCTCCTCTATCACAGTCACCGTCTCTACAACTCTCGGACTTCCCCTTGCACGCTTTCGCTCGCTCTTTGCTCACTCTTTTAACTCCTTCAGCTCTGCCTGTTCTTCCCACCTCTCTCTGTCGCTGTTTCCCGCTCATCTGCCCTCACACCGTCCCCTCCTCTCTATCCACCCCTCTCTCTCGCTCCCGACACTCTGCCTCCCTCGCTCGTTCCCCTCTCGTTGAAACTCACTTGTTCTCGTTACAACTTCCACCGTCTCCCTTCTCATTCTCCTCCATTCATCTCTCACATCTCTCACTCCGCTCTCCCCCTCTACTCCCTTTCTCTCACACTCTCCACTTTCTCTCACACTCTCCAATTTCTCTCCCCGTTCTTTCTGTCGCATTTTCCTGCCCAATGCCCGCATCGTCTCCCATCTTTGTCGATCGTAATCGCCTTCTCTCTGTCTCCACGTCTCTGACTGTTCTCCACCACCCTCAATGTCTCTCGCTCGCTGTCTCACCCCTTCTCTCCGACTCTCTTATGCCCCTCTGTCTCTTTCTTCACCCCTCGCTCTTCTCTCTCTCCTCGACTCCCTCACCCAATCTTTACCGCTCTCAGCCTTTTTCTTAACCGTTCTCTCTCTCTCCCTCTCTCTCCCAGACGGTGTGACCTCCACTTACTCACAGCTGAAATTTCGGAAAGAGGAAACGCGCATCGTTGAGGACGAAGATCCTCCCATTTCCTCGGGACCCGGCGGACTGCCAAGCACTGCACAAACAGGTCAGAGTCCATAGCGATGACATCAGTCTGGAGGTTCACGTGTTATAGTCGCAAGAGTCCTTCTTTCTAATGCATCTGTCTTCTGCACCTGGACCATATCCTTCCATACCCGTCATTCCATGTAACCGTCCAAGTTTTTCTTAAATATTAAAAGTGATCCTGCATTCATCACTTCATCTGGCAGCTCATTGCACACTCCCACCGCTCTCTGTGTGAAAAGGCCCCGCCGCATGTTCCTTTATACTTTTCCCCCTTCACCCTTAACCCATGTCGTCTGTTTTTTTCTCCCCTAGCCGCAGTGGAAAAAGCCTGCTTGCATTCACCCTCTGTATACCCATCATAATATAATAAGACCATACGACAAAGGAGCAGAAGAGAGCTAGTCGGCCCATAGTGTTTGCTCCGCCATTTTATCATGAGCTGATCTATTCTCCCATTTCTTCCCACTCCCCCGCCTTCTCAGCATAACCTTTGATGCTCTGGCTACTCAGATACCTGTCAATCTCTGCATTAAATACACCCCATGACCTGAACTCCACTGCCGCTCTCCGGCAAAAAAAAATCTTCGAATCTCTGTTCTGAATGGTTCCCTTCAATCTCTAAGTCATGTCCTCTCGTACCACGGGAACAACTTTGCCACATCCACTCTGTCCATGTCTTTAACGTTCGAATTGTTTCTATGAGGTGCCCCTCATTCTTCTAAACTCCAAGGAGTACAGTACAAGAGCTGTCAAACGTTCCTCAAATGTTAACCCTCTCATTCCCGGATTCATGCCAGTGAATATTCTCTGAACCCTCTCCAACGTCACCACAGCACTCCTTCAATAAGGAGCCCAAAACTGCACATAGTATTTCAAATGAGGTGTACCAGTGCCTTATCGAGCCTCAACAACATTTCCCTGCTCCTAGAACTGAATTACAATAGAAATGAATTCCAACATTGCATTCCCCTTCTTTACCACCGACTCAATCTGGAGATTAACCTTAGTGGTATCCTGCACGAGGACTCCCAAGTCCCGTTGCATCTCAGAACTTTGAATTATCTACCCATTTAAACAATAGTCTCCCCTTTTATTTCATCAATTAAAGTGCATGAACGTACTCTTTCCAACATTGTATTTCATTTGCCTCTTCGTTGCCCATCCCCCAATCTAGCCAAGTCTCTCTGCAGACTCTATGTTTCCTCAGGACTACCGGAACCCCGCCGATCTTTGTATCATCAGAAATAATAGCCACAAAGCCATGTATTCCATAATCCAAATCGTTGACATACAGCGTAGAAAGAAGCGGCCACAACACGGACCCTTCCAAACGCTCTCTTTCCTAACCTATCTACCAGTGACGCCACTTTTAGGGAATTATTGTATCATTATTCCCAGATCCCTCTCTTCTACTGCACTCTGCAGTGCCGTATCATTTACCTTGTATCAATTACCTTGGTTTGTCCACCCAAAGTGCAATCCCTCACACTTGTCTGCATTAAACTCCATCTGCCATTTTTTAATCTATTTTTCCATCTGGTCCAATTCCCTCTGCAAGCTTTGAAAATCTTCCTCACTGTTCTCAACACCACCAAACTTTGTATAATCAGCAAATTTTCTGATCCAATCCAACACATTATCATCCAGATCTTTGATATAGATGTTAAGTAACAATGGACCCAGCACTGATCCTTGTGACACACCACTAGTCACAGGCCTCCACTCAGAGAAGCAATCCTCCACTACCACTCTCTGGCTTCGCCCACTGAGCCAATATCTAATTCAATTTACTACCGCTCCATGTATACCTAGCGACTAAATCTTCCGAACCATCCTCCCATGCGGGACCTTGTCAGAGGCCTTACTGAATCCCATATAGACAACATCCAGCACCTTCCCTCATCCAGTTTCCTAGTAACCTCCACGAAAAACCGTATTAGATTGGTTAAACATGCCCTGCCACGCACTAACCATGTTGACACTTCCTAATGAATCCCTGTCTATCCAAACTCTTGTAGATTCTATTCCTTAGTACTCCTTCCAATAACTTACCTACTCCTGATGGTAAACGTACAGGCCTATAATTTCCTAGATTATTTTTAGAGCCTTTTTTTTTTAAACAACGGAAAAACGGAACAGCTCTCCTCCAATCCTCCGGCACCTGACCCGTGGATACCGACATTTTAATTATTCCTGCCAGGGCCCCTGCAATTTCAACACCAGTCTCCTTCAGGGACCGAGGGTAAAACCTGTCAGGGCCCGGGGATTTATCCACTTTGACTTTCCTCAAGACAGCAATTACCTCCTCCTCTTCAATCCCTTTAGGTTCCATGACCTCACTACTTGTTTCCTCAATTTCCATAGATACCTTGTCAGTTTCATTAGCAAATACAGATACAAAAAGACATTTAAGTTCTCCTCCATTTCTTTTGGTCCCATACGTAGCCGACCACTCAGATTTTCAAGAGGATCATTTTTATCCCTCACTGTCCTTTTGCTTTTACTATACCTGTAGAAGCTCTTAGGATTATTCTTCACCTTGCCTGCCAAAGCAACATCATATCTTCTTTTAGCCCTCCTGATTTCTTTCTTAAACATTTTCTTGCACTTTTTATGTTCCTCATGACTCTCATATCTGTCATACATCTTTCTTTTCTTCTTTATCAGATTTCCAATATGTCTCGTGAACCAAGGTTCCTTATTCTTATTCACCTTGCCTTTAATCCTGACAGCAACATACAAACTCTGCACTCTCCAAATGTCTCCTTTAAAGGCCTCCCATTTACCAATCACATCCTTGCCAGAGAACAACGTTTCCCAACCTCTCTGTGCAAATCAGTCCCTCGAGACTAGACAACATTCTGTTTCTCCTCCTTCGCTCTCTTCCACTTTCACATTACCCACCCCACACTCTCTGCCTCTCCCGTACACCCTTATCCTCCTCCTCCACCAATCTCCTCCTCTACTCGGTTCCCGATACTCACGAACCACTCTCTTAAAAAAAAACTTTCCCCGTCTATGCCATTCTATCTCCCCACTCTTCCCCTTCCGCTCCACTCTCCTCCAGTATTCTCTCTCCTCCTTTTCTCATTCCCCCTCTCTCGTCCCAGTCTACTTCCTTTCTCACTAACACCCCCTCCCTCCCTCCCTCAGCTCTCTCTTCTCCTCGTCATCCATTTTCACCTAATCCTGCGCCCTCTGGCTCGCGGCACCCCGGAGTAGGGTACCATCTGAGACCTTGTTAAAGTCTAGGTAGATTACATCTACTTCCCGTGTCTGATCCGTCCTTCCAGATCAAAGTAGCCCGACAGCTCTCCCTGGGTCTCACGCCATCCAGTACCTGTCTCCCTCCTCCATCTTCCATCAGTCAATTCTTTCCCCGTCTCTCCTTCCCTTCCTCTCTTCCATCTCCCAGAATGATCTGCCATCTGGGATCTTGTGACTGTACTTGTTAATGTCAGTGTACAGTTTATCATCCGATCAGGACAAGCGAGCCATCCGCAATCAAATCGGTCAATCCAATCGCCCGAGACCTCACCCCATTATGCAGAGCAACCCAACAAATGCCTTATTGAAGGCCCTGCACTTCATGTCAACTACATTGTCTCATCAGCCGTCTTGGTGCTTCTCTCCAAAGATGGAAAACTGACATGTTCCCTCCGTGGACACTGTCTGCACTTCCTGCTGTTTCGGTGCAGCAGCCAGATTAATCATAGACCCCCGCCTAACCCGGACTCCCTCCCATTGGGGTGGGTGTGTGGTGGTGTTGAGATATCAGAATATCGTGGGGGGTGGGGGTGGGATTGAGATATTAGATTACCGAACGGCCCCATAGAGCGATCAGATGGACTCCTGACCTCACGATCGACCTCGTAGTTGCCCCTCGTACCGTGTCGTCTTCCTGCACTGCCCTTTCTCTGTAACTGTGACGCTTTATTCTGCATTCTGTGATTGTTTTACGCTGCTATACAACTATGAAAGGATTTGTATCTCTGGATGTAACTGGGACCTCGCCTGTCCGTGATGTATATAAATGATCTGGATTAAATTGTAGAGGGCTGCTTTAGACACATAAAAACATAGAAAACATACAGCTCAATACAGGCCCTTCGACCCACCTCAGAACTACCAAGGCTTTACCCACAGACCTCTGATCTTCTCAGCTGGATGTAGCTGTCCTGGAGTCCTATTAAGACCGTATCATTTCCGCCTTCACCACCGCCGCCTGTAACCCATTCTACGCACTGACCACTCTCTGTGTAAAAAACTTACCCCTGACATCTCTTGTCCACCTACTTCCAAGCTCATTCAAACTATTCGCTCTCCTGCTAAACATTTAAGCCTTGAATAAAAGCATACATGATCGATACGATCAATGCCTCTCCTTATTTTGTGCACCACTATCAATTCATCTCTCATCCTCCATCGCCCCATCCATGTAAATCTTCTACGGTTTCAAGGTCCTTCATATAGTGAAAACATTGAAAACCTACAGCACGATACAGGTGTTTCGGCTCACAAAGTTGTGCCGAACATGTCTCTCCCTTAGAAATTACTAGGCCTACCGATAGTCCTCTATTTCTCAACGGTGCCTATCTAAAGTTAATTAAATGTCCCTATCGCATCCGCCTCTAGCACCGTTGCCGGCAGTCCAACCCTCGCACTCACCACTGTCTACGTAAAAAACGTACCCCTGACATCTCCTCTGTATCTACTCCACAGCACCTTAAACTTGTGTCCTCTTGTGGCAACCTTTTCAGCTCTGACACATCTCATCCTCCGTCGCTCCAAGGAGAAAACGCCGAATTCACTCAACCTATTCTCAGAAGGCATGCTCCTCAAACCAGGAAACATCCTAGAAAATCTCATTTGTATCCTCTCTATGGCTTCCAAATCCTTCATTTAGTGAGGCAACAAGAACTGAGCACAGTACTCCATGTGTGGTCTGACCAGTGTTCTACCTAACGGCAACATTACCTCTTAACTGCTAAATTCAATTACACGATGATGATGGACAATGCGGCATATTCCCTTTTAACCACCGAGTCAACCTACGTAGTTGCTTTGAGTGTCCTATGGACTCAGACCCCAAGATCCCTCTGACCCTCCACACTGACAAGACTCTGACCATTAATACTATATTCTGCCATCATATTTGACCTACCAAAATGAACCACCTCACAGTTATCAGGGTGGAACTCCATAGGACACCTCTCAGCCCGGTTTTGCATCCTATCAATGTCCCGCTGTAACTTTTGACAGCCCTCCACACTATCCACAACACCTCCAACCCTAGTTTCACCAGCAAATTTATTATTCCCATCCCTCCACTTCTTCATCCAGATCATTTATAAAAATCACAAAGGGAAGGTGGCCCAGAACAGATCCCTGAGGCACAACGCTCGTCACAGGCGTCCATGCAAAATATGACCCATCTACAAGCATACTTTGCCTTTTGTGGACAAGCAGTAATTGATCCACAAAGCAATATCCCCTTGGATCCCATGACTTCTTAATTTCTCGATAAGCCTTGCATGGGGTATCATATCAAATTCATATGCTTACATCTCCGGCTCTACCTCTATCAATGTGCTTAGTCACGTCCTCAAAACGTTATATCAGGCTGGTGAGGCACGACCTGCCCTTGATAAAGCCATGATACCTATTCCTATTCATGTAAAACTTCTCCGATTGTTCATAAATCCTGCCTCTCAGGATCTTCTCCATCAACTAAGCAACCACTAAAGTAAGACTCACTGGCCTATAATTTCCTGGGCTATCCCTCCTCCATTTCTTGAATAAGGGAACAACATTCACAACACTCCAATCCTCTGGAAGCCCTCCCGTCCTCAGTGATGATGTAAAGGTCATTGCCAGAGGTTCAGCAATCTCCTACCTCGCTTCCCACAGTAGCCTGGGGTAGATCCCGTCCTGACCCGGTGACTTGTCCAACTTGATGCTTTCCAAAAACTCCAGCACATCCTCCTTCTTAATTTCTACATTGTTAAGCTGTTTAATCCACTGCAAGTCATCTCTTTAATCCATTCATTGGATTCTGGCATGGTGCCAGAGGACTGGAAAATTGAAAATGTCACTGCCCTCTTTAGAAAGGGAGAAGGCTGCAGAAAGGAAATTATAGACCAGTTAGCCTGACCTCAGTGGTTGTGAAGATGTACATTTTAAATATTTCTGCCTAGGCCACTGCAATTGCAAAACGAGTCTCCTTCAGGTACCGAGGGAATTCCCTGTCAGGGCCTGGGGATTTATCTACTCTGATTTGCCTCAAGACAGCAATCACCTCCTCCTCTTCAATCACATTAGGTTCCATGACCTCACAACTTGTTTCCCCAATTTCCATAGATAGCTTGTCAGTTTCTTTAGTAAATACAGAAACAAAAAATACACATTTAAGTTCTTCTCTATTTCATTTGGTTCCATACGTAGCCGACCACTCTGCTTTTCAAGAGGATCAATTTTATCCCTCACTGTCCTTTTGCTTTTACTATACCTGTAGAAGCTCTTAGGATTATTCTTCACCTTGACTGCCAAAGCAACATCATATCTTCCTTTAGCCCTTCTGATTTCTTTCTTAAGCATGTTCTTGCACTTTTTATGCTCCTCAAGAATCTCATTTGCTCCTTGTTTACTATATATCTCTCATACATCTTCCTCTTATTCTTCCTTATCAGATTTCCAATATCCCTCGTGAACCAAGGTTCCTTATTCTTATTCACATTGCCTTTAATCCTGACAGCAACATACAAACTCTGCACTCTCAGGATGTCGCCTTTGAAGGCCTCCCACTTACCAATCACATCCTTGCCAGAGAACAACCTTTCCCAATGCACACTTTTTAAACCATTTCATTAAATTTGGCCTTTTTCTAGTTTAGAACTTCAACCCGAGGACCAGAACTATCTTTATCCATGATCAAGTTGAAACGAAAGGCGGTATGATCACTATCCTTAGCTGTTTCCCCTCACAGACTTCTGTCACCTGTCCTAACTTGTTTCCCAATAGAAGATCTAAAATTGCATCCTCTCTTGTTGGGATCTCCACGTATTGATATAGAAGACTTTGCTGAAGGTATTTTACAAACTCTAATCCATCTGGACCTTTAACAGTGTAGGAATCCCAATCGATATGTGGAAAATTAAAATACCCTGCTATCACAACTTTATGTTTCCTGCAGTTGTCTGATGTCTCTCTGCAGATATGCTCCTCCAATTCTCACTGACGATTGTGTGGTCTATAATACAACCCTATTAATGTGTCATCATGTCTTACCTGTTTCTCAGCTCCACCCATATGGCCTCAGTAGCCAGGCGCTCTAATCTGTCCTGCCGGAGCACTGCTGTAACATTTTCCCTGACTGGCAATGTCACCAACCCCACTCCCACCCTTCATCCCGCTCTCTGTATAACGTCTGAAACATCGGAAACCCGGAACATTAAGCTGCCGTCCTGCCCCTCCTGTAGCCAAGTTTCACTAATGGCTATAATGTGATAATTCTACGTGTCAATCCACGTTCTCAGCTTGTCCGCCTTCCGGACAATACTCCTCACATTGAAATAGACACACCTCAGAAGATTGTAACACCCACACACAACACTTCTATTTCTGACTTTGCATGAACATTTAACACAATTTATTTCCACCCCCGCTCCATGATCTGTTCTGGCCCTTCAGTTCCCACCCCCCTGCAAATCCAGTTTAAACCCTCCCCATTCAGCGCTCGTGGTTTTATACGTCTCTGTGAGGTCACCACTGTGTTCCAAGAATTAACGTCCCAACCTGCTCGACCTCTCTGCACAAATCAGTCCCTCGAGACTAGACAACATCCTCGTTCTCCTCCTTCGCTCTCCTCCTCTTTCACATTACCCAACCCACACTCTCTGCCCCTCCCCTACATACATCCTCCTCCTCCACCAATCTCCTCCTCTACTCGGTTCCTGATTCTCCCCAAACACTCCCTTAAAAAAACTTTCCCCGTCTATGACCTTCCCTCCCCCCACTCTTCCCCCTCCGCCACGTTCTTCTCCTCTATTATCACCCCTCCTTTTGTCCTTCCCCCTCTCTCGTCCCAGTCTACTTCCTTTCTCACTAATACCCCCTCTCTCTACCTCAGCTCTCTCTCTCCTCCTCGTCATCCACTCTCAGCTCAATCCTGTGCCCTCTGTCTCCCGGCACCCCGGAGTAGTGTACCATCTGAGACCTTGTTAAAGTCTAGGTTGATTCCATCTACTCCCCGTGCCTGATCAGTCCTTCCCGATCATATTAGCCCGACATCTCTCCCTGGGTCTCGCGCCATCCAGCATCCCCCTCCCTCCTCTATCTTCCAACCTCTCTACCTAACTCTCTACTTACCCCTCTCCCTCCCTCTCTCACCGCTCCTTCGGTCCAGAAAGCAGTGAAGAACTCTCTAGGAGGTATGTATATAGCCCTCTAATTTTCTAAGCTCCATATACCAATCTAGGAATCCAAAGATAGCCCCAATCGGTACCGCCTCCACCACCGGCGCCCGCAGCCCATTCTGCGCACTCACCACTCTCTCCGTAAAAAAAATCCAAGCTACTTAAAACCGCGCCTTCTCGTGCTAGCCATTTCAGCCCTGGATGAAAAGCCTCGGAATATCCACACGATCAATTCTCTCATCATCTTATACACCTCTATCAGGTCACCTCTCATCTTCCGTTGCACCAAGGTGAAAACGCCGAGTTTACTTAACCTATTCTCATAAACCATCCTCCCCAATCCGGGCAACATCTTTGTAAATCTCCTCTGCACCCTTTCTATGGTTTCCAGATCCTTCCTGTAGTGAGGCGACCAGAACTGAGCACAGTACTCCAAGTGGGGTCTGACCAGGGTCCTATAGAGCTGTAACATTACCTCTCGGCTCCTAAACTCAATCCAGGCAACATCCTTGTAAATCTCCTCTGTACCCTTTCTATGGTTTCCACGTCCTTCTTGTAGTGAGGCGACCAGAACTAAGCACAATACTCCAAGTGGGGTCTGACCAGGGTCCCTTATAACTGCAACATTACCTCTTTGCTCTTAAATGTATATAAAATGATCTGGATGAAATTGTAGATGGGTGCGTTAGATGGTTTGCTGACGATACGGCGAGAGGTGGTGCTGTGGAGAGCGGAGAAGACTGGCCAAGAATTCAGTGGGATGTAGATCAGTTACAGATATGGTTTGGAGACGGGGCAGATGGAATTTAACCCGGTCAAAACTAAAATGTTGCCCCTTGATAGGTCAAATGAAAGAAATGTCACTCTATCAGAGCCAAGACCCTAAACAGTGTTGAAAGATAGAAACATAGAAAACCTACAGCACAACAGAAGCCCTTCGGGTGATAAAGATGTGCCGGACATGTCCTTGGTATAGATGGGCAGAAGATCGTGGGGTCCATGTTCATACTCCCCGAACGAAATTAGCCTCACAGGTAGATAGGGCTGTTAAGAAAGCTCATCTGTGTTAGCTTTCATAAATCGAGGGATAAACTTTAAGAGTCACGAGTTAATGATGCAGCTGTATAAAACACTGCTTAGGCCACACCTGGCGTACTGTGTCCAGTTCTGGTCGCCTCAGTAGAGGAAGGATGTGGACGCACTGGAAAGGGGACAGAGGAGATTTACCAGGATGCTGCCTTGTTTGGAGAGTATGGATTATCATCAGAGATTAAGGGAGCTAGGGCTTTATTCTTTGGCGGGAAGGAGGATGAGAGAAGACATGACAGAGTTGCACAAGATATTAACAGGAATAGATAGAGTGGACTGTCAGCGCCTCTTTCCCAGGGCACCACTGATCAGTACAAGAGGACATGACTTTAAGGTAAAGGGAGGAAAGATTAAGACGGATATTAGAGGAAGGTGAATGCACTGCCTGAATCAGTGGTGGAGGCAGATACACTAGAGAAGTTTAAGAGACTACTAGACAGGCATACGGAGGAAATTAAGGTGGGGGGGGGGGTTACATGGGAGGCAGGGTTTGAGGGTCTGCCCAACATTATGCGCCGAAGGGCCTGTACTGTGTTGTGTTGTTCTATGTTCTTCCCTTGATTAGTCGGGGCATTGAGTACAAATGTCAGGGAGTTCTGTTGCAACTTCATAAAAATCAGTAGTTAGTTCGAATCAGGCTCATTCTATACAGTTCTAGTCACACAGTGTTGAAACATAGGGACACAGAAAACCTATAACACAACAGAGGCACGTTGGAGCACAATGCTGTGCCGAACATGTCCTTACTTCAAATGGGCGGAGGATATTGGGCTCCATGTTCAATGCTCCCTGAAAGTGGCTGCACATTTTGATGGGATGGTTAAGAAGTCCTATGGCATTCTTGTATTCATTGGTCGGGGCATTGAGTACAAATGTCAGGGAGTTATGTTGCAACTTTATAAAAATCACTAGTCAGGCTGAATCAGGCGTATTGTATACAGTTCTGGTCACCCCATTATCGGAAGGATGTCAGGGCGTTGGGGAGCCTCCGGAGAGGTTTAACAGGACTCAGCCGGGATTCGATGGCTTGTGTTACAGCGAGAGGTCGGACAACTGGGTCGCTTCCCTGGAGCGGAGGGTGGGAGGGAGGGAGTCCCAGTGGGGACACGGCTGATTTCACGCACACACTGAATGGTCTCTCGACAGGTGCGCAGAAACAGGAGCCGGAACAGAACATCGGAAATAGACCGGACCGTCGGATCTGCCTACTCTGCCTAGTTGCGTCCGCCCTCGTCGCGATAGTGGTCGGGCTCTCGATCCATGGTGAGTGGAACGGGCACCGGCTGGAGTCAGACCGTAAACTAACAGAGTGGAATGAAATGTTAGCGCAAAAAAGCTCACCCTGACACCGACACGCCATTCACCGAGGCGTGGAAACGCCCCTCACAGTGACAGGGACACGCTCCTCACCGTGACAGTGACACGACCGTCACAGTGACAGCGACAGGCGTCTCAGCATAGAGAAGACCCTCACCATTATTATGACAGTACCGTCACACCGTGCACGACAGTACATTCACCGTGACACCGACACACCTCTCACCGTGACGCTGACACAGCCTTCACCGTGAGAAATACACACCCTTCTCCGTGACATCGACACTCCCCTTTCCGTGACGCCAAGATTCCCCACACTGTGCCACCGACACTCCCAACACCGTGAAACCGTCCAGCCCACACCATTACACCAACACTCCCTTAACCGTGACACTTACACAGTCCTCACCGTGACACAGACAGGCCCCACACCGGGACATCGTCACGCCCCTCACCGTGTCATGGACAGTCCCTGCACTGTGACAGCGACACTACCCTCTCCGTGACACTTACACACCCTACACCATAACACTGACACTCTGTTCACTGTGACACCGACGCACTCCTCACTGTAACACTAACACATCCCTCTGTCCGACACGGACAAACCCCTCTCCGTGACACCAACACACCCATCACTGTGACACCGACACTCCCAGCACAGTGACCCGGACACTCTCTACATCGGGACACCGACTCTGCCTTCACTGTGACACCGATACTCCCCTGAACGTGACACCGAGACTGCGAACAGTGACACCGACTCTTCCTTCTCTGTGACAGCGACACTACCCTCTCCGTGACACTTCCACACTCTACACCATAACACTGACACTCTGCTCACTGTGACACCGACATACTCCTCACTGTAACACTAACACATCCCTCTGTCCGACACGGACAAACTCCTCTCCGTGACACCAACACACCCATCACTGTGACACCGACACTCCCAGCACAGTGACCAGCACACTGTCCACACTGTGACGCCGATACTCCCCTGAACGTGACACCGAGAATGCGAACAGTGACTCCGACTCTCCCTTCTCTGTGACACAGACAGGCCCCTCACTGTAACACTCACACAACCCTCCCTTTTACACAGACACGCACCTCAGTGCGACACCGACACTCCCCACACCGCGGCATCGACACTCCTCAGACCTCGTCACAGACAGAGTTCTCACTGTGACACAGACACTCCCCTTATCTGACACCGACTCACCTCACACCTCACAATGACACACACTTTACTATCGCTCTCAGTATCGCAGACTCGTCAGTCTCTGATCACCTCCGAGCGAAACTACCGGAGACTTTGGGAACAACATCAGGAGATGAACAGGACCCAGCGCCAATGTCAACAGCAAGTCCATGAGTTGAACACAACCCTTGAAACCCGGACATCAGAGAATTCCCACCTGGTTCTCTCTCAGAGAATCTGTCTGAATAATCTTTCCGCCCTCAACAACAACCTCACTATGCTCGAAAACAACATTACTACCCTCAGCTCGGAGCTCTCGGAGCAGAAACGAACGCAGAGCGATCTCCGTCATCAGCTGAATCAGCACGAAATGACGTACAGAATCATCAACGAAAACAAAGCTCAGATTTGCCAATACCTTACCAGCCAAAGAGGTGAGACGACATCCCCCGTTTCAACTGCTCCACATAACTGCGGGTGGGAGGGGTGAGAGACGGGGAGGGAGGAGGTGAAGAGTTACACTACATCCCTTAACCCGGAAGTATGTGATAGGACGGAGTGGAGGGAGATTAACTCAGTGTCTGACGCCGGGAGTGTGCGATGGAATGTGTAGATGCAATTTCACTCTGTGTCTGACCCGGGACTGTGTGATTGGACTGTGTGGAGGGAGATTCACTCTGTGTCTGACCCCGGGAGTGTGTGATGGGACGGTGTGGAGGGAGATTCACTCTGTGTCTGACACCGGGAGTGTGTGATGGGACGGTGTGGAGATTCACTCTGTGTCTGACCCCGGGAGTGTGTGATGGGACGGTGTGGAGGGAGACTCACTCTGTGTCTGACCCCGGGAGTGTGTGATTGGACTGTGTGGAGGGAGATTCACTCTGTGTCTGACCCCGGGAGTGTGTGATGGGACGGTGTGGAGGGAGATTCACTCTGTGTCTGACACCGGGAGTGTGTGATGGGACGGTGTGGAGATTCACTCTGTGTCTGACCCCGGGAGTGTGTGATGGGACGGTGTGGAGGGAGACTCACTCTGTGTCTGACCCCGGGAGTGTGTGATGGGACGGTGTGGAGGGAGACTCACTCTGTGTCTGACCCGGGAGTGTGTGATGGGACGGTGTGGAGGGAGATTCACTCTGTGTCTGACCCCGGGAGTGTGTGATGGGACGGTGCGGAGGGAGATGCACTCTGTGTCTGACCTCTGGAGTGTGTGATAGGATGGTATGGAGGGAGTTTCAACACAAAATACTCTGCAGATGCTGGGGTCAAATGAACACGCACAAAACTCTTGAGACACTCAGCAGGTCGGGAAGCCTTCGTGCAAACGAAGAGACAACGTTTTAAGGCCGGGACCCTTCGTCAGGACTGATGGGCGGGGGGGGGGGGGGGTTGGAGGGGGGAAACTTAAGGGACCCTATAGAGAACGTGGTTGGAAGCTGGGAAGGAGAAGACTGATTGGTCCCAGGTGAAAATCAGTAAGGGAAAAGATCAAGGGGTTGGAGAGGGTAAGATGAGAGTAGATAGGCAGGAAAGGAGAAGAAGGAATGTAAGGGGAAAGCACTATGGCCGGAAGAACCAGCTAGAACCATGTGGGAGGTGACAGCCATCTGGAGGAGGAGGCAGAGTGAAACCTGGATGGGGGAAGGGATGTGAGGGAATTACCGGAAGGTGGAAAATTCAAGGGAGTTTCGTTCTGTGTCGGACCCTGGAATGTGTGAAGGGAAGGTGAGGAAACAGCGGCACCTAGCGTCTGATTCCGGCAGTGCGTGATCTGCTCGGACGGGTACTATAGAACATCACTCTGTGTCTAACGCCGACTGTGTGTAGAGCTGATGCCTGAAGAGTTTCTCTCTGCGGTTGACATCTCCGTGATAGCTCGGAGGAAGAGGGCATCGCTCTCTGACCATGAGAACGAGTGTTCTGACTGTGTGGAGTGAGGTTCGCTCTGGTCTTATCCCAGAAGTCCATGATGGGACGGTATGGAGAGAGGTTCACAACGGTCCCCGGAGTGTGTGATGGGACGGTGTGGATGAAGATTCACTCTGTGTTTGACCCCGGGAGTGTGTGATGGGACGGTGTGGAGGGAGATTCACTCTGTGTCTGATCCCGGGAGTGTGTGATGGGACGGTTCAGAGGAGATTCACCATGTGTCTGACCCCGGGAGTGTGTGATGGGACGGTGTGGAGGGAGATTCTCTCTGTGTCTGACCCCGCCAGTGTGTGATGGGACGGTGTGGAGGGAGTTTCACTCTGTGTCTGTCGCCGGGAGTGTGTGATGGGACGGTGTGGAGGGAGATTCACTCTGTGTCTAATCCCGGGAATATGTGATGAGACGGTGTGGAGGGAGATTCACTCTGTGTCTGACCCCAGGAGAGTGTGATGGGACGGTGTGGAGGGAGATTCACTCTGTGTCTGATCCCGGGAATATGTGATGAGACGGTGTGGAGGGAGATTCACTCTGTGTCTGACCCCAGGAGAGTGTGATGGGACGGTGTGGAGGGAGATTCACTCTGTGTCTGACCCCAGGAATGTGTGATTGGACGGAGTGGAGTGAGATTCACTCTGTGCCTGACCCTGGGAGTGTGTGATGGGTCGGTATGGTGTGAGCTTAAACACAAAATACTCTGCAGATGCTGTGGTCAAATGAACACGCAGAACACCCTTGAGGAACTCAGCCGGTCGGGAAGCCTCCGTGCAAACGATGAGACATTGTTTTAAGGCCGGGACCCTTCGTCAGGACTGATGGGGGGCGGGGGGGTGAAGGGGGGGGGGGAACTTGGGACCCTATAGAGAACGTGGTTGGAGGCTGGGAAGGGGAAGACTGATTGGTCCCAGGTGAAAATCAGTAAGGGTAAAGATCAAGGGGTTGGAGAGGGGAAGCTGAGAGCAGATAGGCAGGAAAGGAGAAGATGGAATGTATGGGGAAAGCACTATGGGCAGCAGAATCAGGCGGAACCATGAGGGAGGTGATAGCCATCTGGAGGAGGAGGCAGAGTGAATCCTGGGTGGGGGAAGGGATGTCAGCGGATTACCGGAATGTGGAAAATTCAAGGGTGTTTCGTTCTGTGTCGGACCCTGGAATGTGTGAAGGGAAGGTGAGGAAACAGCGCCACCTAGCGTCTGATTCCGGCAGTGCGTGAATCGCCCGGACGGGTACTTTATAACATCACTGTGTGTCTAACGCCGACTGTGTGTAGAGCTGATGCCTGAAGAGTTTCTCTCTGCGGTTGACATCTCCGTGATAGATCGGAGGAAGTGGGCATCGCTCTCTGACCATGAGAATGAGTGTTCTGACTGTGTGGAGTGAGGTTCGCTCTGGTCTGATCGCAGAAGTCTATGATGGGACGGTATGGAGAGAGCTTCACAAAGATCCCGGGAGTGTGTGATTGGACAGTGTGATGGGAGAATAACTATGTGTCTGTCCCCGCCAGTGTGTGATGGGACAGTGTGGAGGGAGCTTCACTCTGTGTCTGACCCAGGGAGTGTGTGATG
Organism: Hypanus sabinus; assembly: GCF_030144855.1. Taxonomy (NCBI): domain Eukaryota; kingdom Metazoa; phylum Chordata; class Chondrichthyes; order Myliobatiformes; family Dasyatidae; genus Hypanus; species Hypanus sabinus. The sequence goes on along the minus strand of NW_026781576.1, from coordinate 227,761 downwards.
AGACGGTGTAGAGGGAGCTTCACTCTGTGTCTGACCCCGGGAGTGTGTGATGGGACGATGTGGAGGGAGATTAACTCTGTTTCTGACCCGGGAGTGTGTGATGGGACGATGTGGAAGGAGATTCACTCTGTGTCTGACCCCGAGAGTGTGTTATGGGACGATGGAGAGGGAGATTCACTCTGTGTCTGACCTGGGCGTGTGTGATGGGACGGTGTGGAGGGAGATTCACTCCGTGTCTGTCTCCGGGATTTGGTGATGCGACGCTGTGGAGGATGATTCACATTGTATCTGGCCACGGGAGTGTGTGATGGGACGGTGTGGAGGGAGATTCACTCTGTGTCTGACCCCGGGAGTGTGTGATGGGACGGTGTGAAGGAGATTCACTCTGTGTCTGACCACGGGAGTGTGTGGCTGTAGGTGTGGTGGGAGATTGACACTGTGTCTGACCCCGAGAATGTGTGGTGGGAAAGTGTGGAGGGAGATTCACTCCGTATCTGACTCCTTTTTTTTATATATTACAAAATCCTTTATTACAAATTTCGGTGCTATACAATATATACAAAACAGTGGCAAACACAATTACTGAACTACAAATAGACAATAGACATTACACCAGAATGTTGCCATCTCTATCCACGATGGCATTTACACCCCGCGGAGCCCAACGGTCTCGAAACTCCTCCAAGGCCACTGTGGACTGCGCGTGTTCCTTTTCAATAGTTACCCGAGCACGAACATACCCCTAAACATTGCCAGGCAGTCTGCCCGGGGAGATCCTCCCGCCACCCGTTTCCAAGACCCTCGGATGGCGGATTTCGCCAGCCCCAGGAGCAAGTTGACCAGGACATCCTCATCCCTCCGTGCCCCCTTCCTTACTGGATGACCATATATAAACAGGGTGGGACTAAAATGCAGCCAGAAGGCGAGAAGCAGCCCACGCAAATATGCAAAAAGAGGCTGCAGCCTCACACACTCCATGTACATGTGGTACACGGTCTCCTCCAGCCCGCAGAAGTGGCATGCGGGTGGGAAGTCCATGTACAAACTGAAAAACTTATTGCAGGGCACTGCCCTATGCAGTACCCTCCAGCCGAGATCCCCCAGGTGCATGGGAAGAACCCCGGCGTAAAGGGACTTCCAGTGGGGACCCTCCTCACCTCTGGGTGGAAGGACCGACCGCCATGGCGTGTCGGGACGGTGTACAAGGGCAAGGAAGTGGAGGATGTGGAGTAGCAGCCCATACAGATACCTCCTACTTGCATCCCTGAATGGGACTGTGGGTATCGATGAGAGACGGCTCAAGTTGTGCGGACACGGCTCCCGGAGAAGATTGCGGGGTCTGGGCCCGACCAGTATCTGACTCCAGGAGTGAGTGATGGGACGGTGTGGAGGGAGATTCACTCTGTGTCTGACTCCGGGAGTGTGTGATGCGACGGTGTGAAGGAGATTCACTCTGTGTCTGACCACGGGAGTGTGTGGCTGTAGGTGTGGTGGGAGATTGACACTGTGTCTGACACCTGGAGAGTGTGATGGGACGGTGTGGAGGGAGATTCACTCCGTGTCTGACCTCGGGAGTATGTGATGGACAGGAGCGGAGGGAGATTCACTCTGTGTATGACCCGGGAGTGTGTGATGGCACTGTGTGGAGGGAGATTCACTCTGTGTCTGACCCCGGGAATGTGTGGTGGGAAAGTGTGGAGGAAGATTCACTCCGTATCTGACTCCGGGAGTGAGTGATGGGACGGTGTGGAGGGAGATTCACTCTGTGACTGACTCTGGGAGTGTGTGATGGAACGGTGTGTAGGGAGATTCGCTCTGTGTCTGACCACGGGAGTGTGTGATGGGACGGTGTGTAGGGAGATTCGCTCTGTGTCTGACCACGGGAGTGTGTGATGGGACGGTGTGGAGGGAGATTCACTCCGTATCTGACTCCGGGAGTGCGTGATGGGACGGTGTGGAGGGAGATTCACTCTGTGACTGACTCTGGGAGTGTGTGATGGAAGGGTGTGTAGGGAGATTCGCTCTGTGTCTGAACACGGGAGTGTGTGATGGGACGATGTGGAGGGAGATTCACTCTGTGTCTGACCCCGGGAGTGTGTGATGGGACAGTGTGGAGGGAGATTCACTCTGTGTCTGACCCCGGGAGTGTGTGATGGGACGATGTGGAGGGAGATTCACTCTGTGTCTGACCCCGGGAGTGTGTGATGGGTCGGTGCGGAGCGAGATTCAACACAAAATACTCAGCAGATGCTGGGGTCACATGAACACGCAGAAAGCTCTTGAGGACCTCAGCAGGTCGGGAAGCCTTCGTGCAAACGAAGAGACAACTTTTTAAGGCCGGGACCCTTCGTCAGGACGGATTGGGGGGGGGGGGGGTGGGGGGCGTGAAGTGGGGGTGGAACCTAAGGGAGCCTATAGAGAACGTGGTTGGAGGCTGGGAAGGAGACGACTGATTGGTCCCAGGTGAAAATCAGTAAGGGAAAAGATCAAGGGGTTGGAGTTGGGAAGCTGAGAGGAGATAGGCAGGAAAGGAGAAGATGGAATGTATGGGGAAAGCACTATGGGCAGCAGAATCAGGCGGAACCATGAGGGAGGTGATAGCTATCTGGAGGAGGAGGCAGAGTGAAACCTGGATGGGGGAAAGGATGTGAGGGAATTACCGGAAAGTGGAAAATTCAAGGGAGTTTCGTTCTGTGTCGGACCCTGGAATGTGTGAAGGGAAGGTGAGGAAACAGCGGCACCTAGCGTCTGATCCTGGCAGTGAGTGTTCCGTCCGGACGGGTACTATAGAACATCACTCTGTGTCCAACACGGACTGTATGAAGAGCTGATGCATAAAGAGTTTCTCTCTGCGGTTGACATCTCCGTGATAGTTCGCAGGAAGTGGGCATCGCTCTCTGACCATTAGAATGAGTGTTCTGACTGTGTGGAATAAGGTTCGCTCTGGTCTGATCCCAGAAGTCTATGATGGGACGGTATGGAGAGAGCTTCACAACGATCCCGGGAGTGTGTGATTGGACAGTGTGATGGGAGAATAACTCTGTGTCTGACCCCGCCAGTGTGTGATGGGACAGTGTGGAGGGAGCTTCACTCTGTGTCTGACCCCGGGAGTGTGTGATGGGACGATGTGGAGGGAGATTAACTCTGTGTCTGACCCCGGGAGTGTGTGATGGGACGATGTGGAGGGAGATTAACTCTGTGTCTGACCCCGGGAGTGTGTGATGGGACGATGGGGAGGGAGATTCACTCTGTGTCTGACCCCGGGAGTGTGTGATGGGACGGTGCGGAGCGAGATTCAACACAAAATACTCAGCAGATGCTGGGGTCACATGAACACGCAGAAAGCTCTTGAAGAACTCAGCAGGTCGGGAAGCCTTCGTGCAAACGAAGAGACAACGTTTTAAGGCCGGGACCCTTCGTCAGGACTGATGGGGGGGGGGTGTGAAGTGGGGGTGGAACCTAAGGGAGCCTATAGAGAACGTGGTTGGATGCTGGGAAGGGGAAGACTGATTGGTCCCAGGTAAAAATCAGTAAGGGAAAAGATCAAGGGTTTGGAGAGGGGAAACTGAGAGCAGATAGGCAGGAAAGGAGAAGATGGAATGTATGGGGAAAGCACTATGGACAGCAGAATCAGGCGGAACCATGAGGGAGGTGATAGCCATCTGGAGGAGGAGGCAGAGTGAATCCTGGATGGGGGAAAGGATGTGAGGGAATTACCGGAAGGTGGAAAATTCAAGGGAGTTTCGTTCTGTGTCGGACGCTGGAATGTGTGAAGGGAAGGTGAGGAAACAGCGCCACCTTGCGTCTGATCCTGGCAGTGAGTGTTCCGTCCGGACGGGTACTATAGAACATCACTCTGTGTCCAACACGGACTGTTGCATAAAGAGTTGATGCAACACGAGCTGATGCATAAAGAGTTTCTCTCAGTGGTTGACATCTCCGTGATAGTTCGCAGGAAGTGGGCATCGCTCTCTGACCATTAGAATGAGTGTTCTGACTGTGTGGAATAAGGTTCACTCTTGTCTGATTCCAGAAGTCTATGATGGGACGGTATGGAGAGAGCTTCACAACGATCCCGGGAGTGTGTGATTGGACAGTGTGATGGGAGAATAACTCTGTGTCTGACCCCGCCAGTGTGTGATGGGACAGTGTGGAGGGAGCTTCACTCTGTGTCTGACCCCGGGAGTGTGTGATGGGACGATGTGGAAGGAGATTCACTCTGTGTCTGACCCCGGGAGTGTGCTATGGGACGATGGGGAGGGAGATTCACTCTGTGTCTGACCCGGGCGTGTGTGATGGGACGGTGTGGAGGGAGATTCACTCTGTGTCTGACTCCGGGAGTGTGTGATGCGACGGTGTGAAGGAGATTCACTCTGTGTCTGACCACGGGAGTGTGTGGCTGTAGGTGTGGTGGGAGATTGACACTGTGTCTGACACCTGGAGAGTGTGATGGGACGGTGTGGAGGGAGATTCACTCTGTGTCTGACCTCGGGAGTGTGTGATGGACAAGAGCGGAGGGAGATTCACTCTGTGTATGACCCGGGAGTGTGTGATGGCACTGTGTGGAGGGAGATTCACTCTGTGTCTGACCCCGGGAATATGTGGTGGGAAAGTGTGGAGGGAGATTCGCTCTGTGTCTGACCACGGGAGTGTGTGATGGGACGATGTGGAGGGAGATTCACTCTGTGTCTGACCCCGGGAGTGTGTGATGGGACGGTGCGGAGCGAGATTCAACACAAAATACTCAGCAGATGCTGGGGTCACATGAACACGCAGAATGCTCTTGAGGAACTCAGCAGGTCGGGAAGCCTTCGTGCAAACGAAGAGACAACGTTTTAAGGCCGGGACCCTTCGTCAGGACCGATTGGGGGGGGGGGGGGTGGGGGGCGTGAAGTGGGGGTGGAACCTAAGGGAGCCTATAGAGAACGTGGTTGGAGGCTGGGAAGGAGACGACTGATTGGTCCCAGGTGAAAATCAGTAAGGGAAAAGATCAAGGGGTTGGAGAGGGTAAGATGATAGGCAGGAAAGGAGAAGATGGAATGTATGGGGAAAGCACTATGGGCAGCAGAATCAGGCGGAACCATGAGGGAGGTGATAGCCATCTGGAGGAATAGGCAAAGTGAATCCTGGATGGGGGAAAGGATGTGAGGGAATTACCGGAAAGTGGAAAATTCAAGGGAGTTTCGTTCTGTGTCGGACCCTGGAATGTGTGAAGGGAAGGTGAGGAAGCAGCGCCACCTAGCGTCTGATTCCGGCAGTGAGTGAATCGCCCGGACGGGTACTTTATAACATCACTGTGTGTCTAACGCCGACTGTGTGTAGAGTTGATGCCTGAAGAGTTTCTCACTGCGGTTGACATCTCCGTGATAGATCGGAGGAAGAGGGCATCGCTCTCTGACCATGAGAACGAGTGTTCTGACTGTGTGGAGTGGGGTTCGCTCTGGTCTGATCGCAGAAGTCTATGATGGTACGGTATGGAGAGAGCTTTACAAAGATCCCGGGAGTGTGTGATGGGACGGTGTGGAGGGAGATTCATTCTGTGTCTGACCTCGGGAGTGTGTGATGGACAGGAGCGGAGGGAGATTCACTCTGTGTATGACCCGGGAGTGTGTGATGGGACTGTGTAGAGGGAGATTCACTCTGTGTCTGACCACGGGAGAGTGTGATGGGACGGTGCGGAGGGAGATTCACTCTGTGTCTGTCCCCGGGAGTGTGTGATGGGACGGTGTGGAGGGAGGTTCACTCTGTGTATGTCCCGGGGGTGTGTGATGGGACGGTGCGGAGGGAGATTAACTCTGTTTCCGAACCTGGGAGTGTGTGACGCGACGGTGTAGAGGGAATTTCACTCTGTGTCCTACCCCGGGAGTGTGTGATGGAATGGTGCGGAGGGTGATTTACTCTGTGTCTGACCCCGGGAGTCTGCGTTGGGAAAATGTGGAGGGGGATTGACACCGTGTCTGACCCTGGGAGTGTGTGATTCGACGGTGTGGAGAGAGATTCACTCTGTGTCTGACCCCCGGAGTGCGTGATGTCGTTCTTGTGGAGGGAGCTTCACTCTGTGTCTGACTCCGGGAGTGTGTGGTGGGACGGTGTGGAGGGAGATTCACTCTGTGTCTGACCCAGGGAGTGTGTGTTGGGACGGTGTGGAGGGAGATTCACTCTGTGTCTGACTCCGGGAATGTGTGATGGAACGGTGTTGAGGGAGATTCACTCTGTGTTTGACCCCAGGTGTGTGTGATGGGACGGTGTGGAGGGAGATTCACTCTGTGTCTGACCCCGGGAGTGTGTGATGGGACGGTGTGGAGGGAGATTCACTCTGTGTCTGACCCCGGGAGTGTGTGATGGGACGGTGTGCAGGGAGATTCGCTCTGTGTCTGACTCCGGGAATGTGTGATGGAACGGTGTTGAGGGAGATTCACTCTGTGTTTGACCCCAGGTGTGTGTGATGGGACGGTGTGGAGGGAGATTCACTCTGTGTCTGACCCCGGGAGTGTGTGATGGGACGGTGTGGAGAGAGATTCACTCTGTGTCTGACTCTGGGAGTGTGTGATGGGACGGTGAGGAGGGAGATTCACTCTGTGTCTGACCCAGGAGTGTGTGATGGGACGATGTGGAGGGAGATTCACTCTGTGTCTGACCCCGGGAGTGTGTGATGGGACGGTGCGGAGCGAGATTCAACACAAAATACTCAGCAGATGCTGGGGTCACATGAACACGCAGAAAGCTCTTGAAGAACTCAGCAGGTCGGGAAGCCTTCGTGCAAACGAAGAGACAACGTTTTAAGGCCGGGACCCTTCGTCAGGACTGATGGGGGGGGGGGTGTGAAGTGGGGGTGGAACCTAAGGGAGCCTATAGAGAACGTGGTTGGATGCTGGGAAGGGGAAGACTGATTGGTCCCAGGTGAAAATCAGTAAGGGAAAAGATCAAGGGTTTGGAGAGGGGAAACTGAGAGCAGATAGGCAGGAAAGGAGAAGATGGAATGTATGGGGAAAGCACTATGGACAGCAGAATCAGGCGGAACCATGAGGGAGGTGATAGCCATCTGGATGAGGAGGCAGAGTGAATCCTGGATGGGGGAAAGGATGTGAGGGAATTACCGGAAGGTGGAAAATTCAAGGGAGTTTCGTTCTGTGTCGGACCCTGGAATGTGTGAAGGGAAGGTGAGGAAACAGCGCCACCTAGCGTCTGATCCTGGCAGTGAGTGTTCCGTCCGGACGGGTACTATAGAACATCACTCTGTGTCCAACACGGACTGTTGCATAAAGAGTTGATGCAACACGAGCTGATGCATAAAGAGTTTCTCTCAGTGGTTGACATCTCCGTGATAGTTCGCAGGAAGTGGGCATCGCTCTCTGACCATTAGAATGAGTGTTCTGACTGTGTGGAATAAGGTTCACTCTTGTCTGATTCCAGAAGTCTATGATGGGACGGTATGGAGAGAGCTTCACAACGATCCCGGGAGTGTGTGATTGGACAGTGTGATGGGAGAATAACTCTGTGTCTGACCCCGCCAGTGTGTGATGGGACAGTGTGGAGGGAGCTTCACTCTGTGTCTGACCCCGGGAGTGTGTGATGGGACGATGTGGAAGGAGATTCACTCTGTGTCTGACCACGGGAGTGTGTGGCTGTAGGTGTGGTGGGAGATTGACACTGTGTCTGACACCTGGAGAGTGTGATGGGACGGTGTGGAGGGAGATTCACTCTGTGTCTGACCTCGGGAGTGTGTGATGGGACGGTGTGGAGGGAGATTCACTCTGTGTCTGACCTCGGGAGTGTGTGATGGACAGGAGCGGAGGGAGATTCACTCTGTGTATGACCCGGGAGTGTGTGATGGCACTGTGTGGAGGGAGATTCACTCTGTGTCTGACCCCGGGAATATGTGGTGGGAAAGTGTGGAGGGAGATTCGCTCTGTGTCTGACCACGGGAGTGTGTGATGGGACGATGTGGAGGGAGATTCACTCTGTGTCTGACCCCGGGAGTGTGTGATGGGACGGTGCGGAGCGAGATTCAACACAAAATACTCAGCAGATGCTGGGGTCACATGAACACGCAGAATGCTCTTGAGGAACTCAGCAGGTCGGGAAGCCTTCGTGCAAACGAAGAGACAACGTTTTAAGGCCGGGACCCTTCGTCAGGACCGATTGGGGGGGGGGGGGGGTGGGGGGCGTGAAGTGGGGGTGGAACCTAAGGGAGCCTATAGAGAACGTGGTTGGAGGCTGGGAAGGAGACGACTGATTGGTCCCAGGTGAAAATCAGTAAGGGAAAAGATCAAGGGGTTGGAGAGGGTAAGATGATAGGCAGGAAAGGAGAAGATGGAATGTATGGGGAAAGCACTATGGGCAGCAGAATCAGGCGGAACCATGAGGGAGGTGATAGCCATCTGGAGGAATAGGCATAGTGAATCCTGGATGGGGGAAAGGATGTGAGGGAATTACCGGAAAGTGGAAAATTCAAGGGAGTTTCGTTCTGTGTCGGACCCTGGAATGTGTGAAGGGAAGGTGAGGAAACAGCGGCACCTAGCGTCTGATCCTGGCAGTGAGTGTTCCGTCCGGACGGGTACTATAGAACATCACTCTGTGTCCAACACGGACTGTTGCATAAAGAGTTGATGCAACACGAGCTGATGCATAAAGAGTTTCTCTCAGTGGTTGACATCTCCGTGATAGTTCGCAGGAAGTGGGCATCGCTCTCTGACCGTTAGAATGAGTGTTCTGACTGTGTGGAATAAGGTTCACTCTTGTCTGATTCCAGAAGTCTATGATGGGACGGTATGGAGAGAGCTTCACAGCGATCCCGGGAGTGTGAGATTGGACAGTGTGATGGGAGAATAAATCTGTGTCTGACCTCCCCAGTGTGTGATGGGACAGTGTGGAGGGAGCTTCACTCTGTGTCTGACCCCGGGAGTGTGTGATGGGACGATGTGGAGGGAGATTAACTCTGTTTCTGACCCGGGAGTGTGTGATGCGACGCTGTGGAGGGAGATTCACTCCGTGTCTGTCTCCGGGATTTGGTGATGCGACGCTGTGGAGGATGATTCACATTGTATCTGGCCACCGGAGTGTGTGATGCGACGGTGTGAAGGAGATTCACTCTGTGTCTGACCACGGGAGTGTGTGGCTGTAGGTGTGGTGGGAGATTCACTGTGTCTGTCCCCGGGAGTGTGTGATGGAACGGTGAGGAGGGAGTTTCACTCTGTGTCTGACCCCGGGAGAGTGTGATGGGACGGTGTGGAGGGAGTTTCACTCTGTGTCTGACCCCGGGAGAATGTGATGGGACTGTATGGCGGGATATTTACACCGTCTGACCCGGGAGTGTGTAATGGGACGGTGTGGAGGGAGATTCACTGTGCTTTTGACCCCGGGAGACCGTGATGGCACGGTATGGAGGGAGATTCACTCTGTGTCTGACCCCGGGAGTGTGTGATGGGACGGTGTGGAGGGAGATTCACCCTGTGTCTGACCCCGGGAGTGTGTGATGAGTCGGTGTGGAGGGAGAGTCACTCTGTGTATGACCCCGGGTGTGTGTGATGGGTTGGTATGGTGTGAGCTTCAACACAGAATACACAGCAGACGCTGGGGTCAAATGAACACGCACAAGACTCTTGAGGAACTCAGCAGGTCGGGAAGCCTCCGTGCAAACGATGAGACATTTTTTTAAGGATGAGACCCTTCGTCAGGACTGATGGGTGGTGAAGGGGGGTAATTTAAGGGACCCCATAGAGAACGTGTTTGGAGGCTGGGAAGGAGAAGACTGATTGGTCCCAGGTGCAAATCAGTAAGGGAAAATATCAAGGGTTTGGAGAGGGGAAACTGAGAGAAGAGAAGCAGGAAAGGAGAAGATGGAATGTATGGGGAAATCACTATGGGCAGCAGAATCAGGCGAAACCATGAGGGAGGTGATAGCCATCTGGAGGAGGAGGCAGAGTGAATCCTGGATGGGGGAAGGGATGTCAGCGGTTTACCGGAATGGGGAAAATTCAAGGGAGTTTCGTTCTGTGTCGGACCCTGGAATGTGTGAAGGGAAGGTGAGGAAGCAGCGCCACCTAGCGTCTGATTCCGGCAGTGCGTGAATCGCCCGGACGGGTACTTTATAACATCACTGTGTGTCTAACGCCGACTGTGTGTAGAGTTGATGCCTGAAGAGTTTCTCTCTGCGGTTGACATCTCCGTGATAGATCGGAGGAAGTGGGCATCGCTCTCTGACCATGAGAATGAGTGTTCTGACTGTGTGGAGTGGGGTTCGCTCTGGTCTGATCGCAGAAGTCTATGATGGTACGGTATGGAGAGAGCTTTACAAAGATCCCGGGAGTGTGTGATGGGACGGTGTGGAGGGAGATTCATTCTGTGTCTGACCTCGGGAGTGTGTGATGGACAGGAGCGGAGGGAGATTCACTCTGTGTATGACCCGGGAGTGTGTGATGGGACTGTGTAGAGGGAGATTCACTCTGTGTCTGACCACGGGAGAGTGTGATGGGACGGTGCGGAGGGAGATTCACTCTGTGTCTGTCCCCGGGAGTGTGTGATGGGACGGTGTGGAGGGAGGTTCACTCTGTGTATGTCCCGGGGGTGTGTGATGGGACGGTGCGGAGGGAGATTAACTCTGTTTCCGAACCTGGGAGTGTGTGACGCGACGGTGTAGAGGGAATTTCACTCTGTGTCCTACCCCGGGAGTGTGTGATGGAATGGTGCGGAGGGTGATTTACTCTGTGTCTGACCCCGGGAGTCTGCGTTGGGAAAATGTGGAGGGGGATTGACACCGTGTCTGACCCTGGGAGTGTGTGATTCGACGGTGTGGAGAGAGATTCACTCTGTGTCTGACCCCCGGAGTGCGTGATGTCGTTCTTGTGGAGGGAGCTTCACTCTGTGTCTGACTCCGGGAGTGTGTGGTGGGACGGTGTGGAGGGAGATTCACTCTGTGTCTGACCCAGGGGTGTGTGTTGGGACGGTGTGGAGGGAGATTCACTCTGTGTCTGACTCCGGGAATGTGTGATGGAACGGTGTTGAGGGAGATTCACTCTGTGTTTGACCCCAGGTCTGTGTGGTGGGACGGTGTGGAGGGAGATTCACTCTGTGTCTGACCCCGGGAGTGTGTGATGGGACGGTGTGGAGGGAGATTCACTCTGTGTCTGACCCCGGGAGTGTGTGATGGGACGGTGTGCAGGGAGATTCGCTCTGTGTCTGACTCCGGGAATGTGTGATGGAACGGTGTGGAGGGAGATTCACTCTGTGTTTGACCCCAGGTGTGTGTGATGGGACGGTGTGGAGGGAGATTCACTCTGTGTCTGACCCCGGGAGTGTGTGATGGGACGGTGTGGAGAGAGATTCACTCTGTGTCTGCTCCCGGGAATGCGTGATGGGACGATGTGGAGGCAGATTAACTCTGTTTCTGATCTGGGAGTGTGTGATGGGACGGTGTGGAGGGAGATTCACTCCGTGTCTGTCTCCAGGACTTTGTGATGCGACGCTGTGGAGGGTGATTCACACTGTATGTGGCCACGGGAGTCTGTGATTCGACGGTGTGAAGGAGATTCACTCTGTGTCTGACCACGGGAGTGTGTGGTTGTAGGTGTGGTGTGAGATTGACACTGTGTCTGACCCCGGGAGTGTGTGTTGGGACGGCGTGGAGTGGGATGGACGCTCTGTCTGACCCCGGGAGTGAGTGTTGGGACGGTGAGGAGGGAGATTCACTCTGTGTCTGACCCAGGGAGTGTGTGAATGGACGGTATGGAGGGAGATTCACTCGGTGTCTGACCCCGGGAGTGTGTGATGGGACGGTGTGGAGGGAGATTCACTCGGTGTCAGACCCCGGGAGTGTGTGATGGAACGGTGTGGAGGGAGATTCACTTTGTGTCTGAACCCGGGTTGTAATGGGACCGTGTGCAGAGCGCTTCACTCTGTGTCTGACCCCGGGAGTGTGCGAAGGGACGGTGTGGAGGGAGATTCACTTTGTCTCTGACACCGGGAGTGTGGGATGGTAGGGTGTGGGGGGAGATTTACTGTACGTGTGATCCCGGGTAGTGTTATCTCTCTGACCTTTGGAATGAGTTCGTTGATTCTGTTGGTGTCTGCTACCATCAGCTTGCTTCCCCAGTACACAACAGCAAACATGATCAGTTCATGAGGATTGGAGAATGGCTTATGTTATCCCACTTTTTAAGAAAGGAGGGATGGTGTAAACAGAGAACTATCGACCTGTCAGCCTATCCTCAGTAGTGGGGAAAATGCTAGTCCATTATTACGGATGAAATAGTGGCATATCTAGAGAGCAGTGATAGGATTTGGCCAAGCCAGCATGGAATTACCAATGGTAAATCATGCTTGACTAACCTATTGGTGTTTTTCGAGAATGTAACCGGCAAGTTAGACGGGGGAGATCCAGTGGATGTAGTGTTCCTCGATTTTCAGAAGGCATTTGATAAGGTCCCACATAGGAGATTGGTGGGTAAAATCAAAGCTCAGGGCATCGGTGTGTGGGGGGGGGGTGGGGGGGGAGGCATTGAAATGGATAGAAAACTGGTTGGCAGATAGAAAGCAAAGGGTAGCGGTGAATGGGTGTTTCTCGGAATGGCAGGTGGTGACTAGTGGGGTGCCACAGTGCTCGGTATTGGGACCACAACTGTTTACAATTTACATCAAAGATTTAGATGGAGGCATTGAGAATAACATCAGCGAGTTTTCCGATGATACTAAGCTGGCGGGCAGTGTGACATGTGATGAGGATGTTAGAAGAATTCAGGGTGACTTGGATTGGCTGGGTGAGTGGGCAGATACTTGGCAGATGACGTTTAATGTGAATAAATGTGAGGTTATCCACTTTGGGAGTAAGAACAGGAAGGTAGATTATTATCTGAATGGTGTAGAGTTAGGTAAGGGTGAAATACAAAGAGATCTAGGAGTCCTTGTTCATCGGTCACTGAAGGTGAATGAGCAAGTACAGCAGGCAGTGAAGAAGGCTAATGGAATGTTGGCCTTTATTACAAAGGAAATTGAGTACAAGAGCAAGGAAATCCTCTTGCATTTGTACAGAGCCCTGGCGAGACCACACCTGGAGTATTAGGTACAGTTTTGGTCTCCAGGGTTAAGGAAGGACATCCTGGCTGTAGAGGATGTGCAGCATAGATTCACAAGGTTAATTCCTGGGATGTCCGGACTGTCTTACGCAGAAAGGTTAGAGAGACTGGGCTTGCACACGCTGGAATTAAGGAGATTGAGAGGGGATCTGATCGAAACATATAAGATTATTAAGGGATTGGACAAGATAGAGGCAGAAAATATGTTCCAGATGCTGGGAGAGTCCAGTACTAGAGGGCGTGGTTTGAGAATAAGGGGTTGGTCATTTAGGATAGAGTTAAGGAAAAACGTCTTCTCCCAGAGAGTTGTGGGGGTCTGGAATGCACTGCCTCGGAAGGTAGTGGAGGCCAATTCTCTGGATGCTTTCAAGAAGGAGCAAGATAGGTATCTTATGGATAGGGGAATCAAGGGATATGGGGACAAGGCAGTAACCGGGTATTGATAGTAGATGATCAGCCATGATCTCAAAATGGCGGTGCAGGCTCGAAGGGCCTATTGTCTATTGTCTATGATAGATCTGGCCACCACAGACTCGTAGAACATCCTCAGCATCGTCCGGCAGATGTTAAAGGGCCTCCGTCTCCTCAGGAAGTAGAGACGGCTCTGACCCTTCTTGTAGACAGCCTCAGTGTTCTTTGACCAGTCCAGTTTATTGTCCATTCGTATCCCCAGGTATTTGTAATCCTCCACCATGTCCACACTGACCCCTTGGATGGGAACAGGGGTCACCGGTGCCTTAGCCCCCCTCAGGTGTCATATTAAGCTGCAGATGATTCTGCTCGCAACATGTGACAAAGTTTCCCACCGTCTTCCTGTCCTCAGCCTCATCTCCCTTGCTGATGCATCCAACTATGGCAGAGTCATCAGAAAACTTCCGAAGATGGCAATACTCTGTGCAGTAGTTGAAGTCCGAGGTGTAGATGGTGAAGTTAAAGGGAGACAGGACAGTCCCCTGTGGAGCCCCAGTGCTGCTGACCACTCTGTCTGACACACAGTGTTGCAAGCGCATGTACTGTGGTCTGCCAGTCAGGTAATCAATAGTCCATGACACCAGGGAAGCATCCACCTGCATCACCGTCAGCTTCTCACCCAGCAGAGCAGGGCGGATGGTGTTGAACGAACTGGAGAAGTCAAAAAACATGATCCTCACAGCGCTCGCCGGCTTGTCCAGGTGGGCGTAGACACGGTTCAGCAGGTAGATAATGGCATCCTCAACTCCTAGTCGGGGGTGGTATGCGAACTGGAGCGGGTGTAAGTGTGGCCTAACCATAGGCCGGACCTGGTCTGGAACAAGTCTCCCCAGGGTCTTCACGATGTGGGAGGTCAATGTCACCGATCTGTAGTCATTGGAGCCACTGGGGCGCGGCATCGTCGGCACAGGGACGAGGCAGGACGTCCTCCACAGCACAGGAACCCTCTGGAGACTCAGGCTCAGGTAACCCTAGATAATTTCCAAAGTAACGACATTTACGGCACAGCGTTGTGGGCCGAAGGGTCTGTGTTGTGCTGTTAGTTGATGTGAAATGTTATCACCGAGCTACACTCGATAAGGAAGTCAAACATTCTGCCGCAGAGGGAGACGCACTGTCCTGGATGTGGAGATTGTTGATAAGAACTTAGGAAATGATTGAGGATGTTCTACGAGTCTGTGGTGGCCAGATCTATCATAGACAATAGACAATAGGCCCTTCGAGCCTGCACCGCCATTTTGAGATCATCCTCAATCTAAGCATTTGTCAATAAACGGCAGCACGATGTGGGTATTGTAATTGTCCAGATGGTCCAAGGCCCAATGGAAAGCAAGTCAGATGGTGTTCCATTTGGCTACCAATGGCAAGGCTAGGGCGAGTGACGAGGGAGTAGAGGGATAAGGGTTAAAGGGCAGGATCTCCAGGGTAGTCATCTCAGTATTGGAACCCGAGCACCATGCTCGCCGGGATTCTACAGTTTACACTCATGGATGTCTACCCGTTCCAGCGGGATGGGAACCAGAGTGCCAGATGAGTTAGCGGAGAGGTTGTGGAGGCGGATGATGGTGAGAGCTCACACAGAGTTTGTAATCAGATGGTTGAGTTCAGTGAAACGCCTGCCCTGAGCTCATACGTTTCAATGCAGAAGGATGTGAGGAAAGGCTGAAGATAGTGCTGAAGATGAGGTAACTGGTTTTACAAACAGAGGAAGGCGATTTACTCTCTGTTAGTGTGTACTGAGGGGGCTGTTGAACGGGAAACGTCGCAGTCAATCGTCTGAGATGCTTGGTCAATTGTGGACAGCATCGAAAAGCACAAACACAGGACTGAAGGTGCTGAATTTTAATGTGTGGAGTATAATGGATAAAGCGGCGCTTCTTTGGCAGGAAGTCAAGCGTGGGAATAAACGGAGACATCCACAGAGAGACAGTTGCATCCAAGGTGGACACAGTAAACTGGGTGACAGCCAGGAAGGGGAAAGCGGTTCAGGAGCCAGTTCAGTGGTCATCCTCGTCAGCACCCGGTGTAACACTTCAGATGCAGTCGGGCATACGGACTAATAGAGGGAGGTCCCTGTGGTCGGCTGTTTGGAGTGGGTCTGCCTCCTGTCTCAGAAGGCAAGGGGGGAAAGAAGAGACACGCTGCAGTGATGGGGGTTTTGTGAGTTTTGGGAACAGACAGGAGGTTCGCCGTGCCAGAATGAGATTCCCGGATGGTGTGTTGTCTCCCGCTTGCCAGGGTCCGGGATTTCTCAAACCGAGTCCTCAACACTCCTCAGTGCGAGGGTCAGAAGTCACAAGTCTGTTCACTGAGGAGGTGTGATTAAATTAATTCTGTAATTTGCGAGGGGGAAGCGTCAGTCACATGTATCAGCATCAAAATGGAATAATGGGACTGACAGAGGCATCAGAGAGGAGCTTGCCCATGTAGACAGGAGGTGGGGACTGGATGGGATGCCGGCAGTCTGAAATTTCTGGTAATTTTACACAATGAACAGGATACATACGCCCCAACGAAGAAGAGGTTCTCACACGATAAGAGTAGACATCCGTGGCTGACAAAGGAAATTAAGGATTGCAGTTAAGCCAAGGAAAGCCCATGTAAAATGGCAAAAGTGAGTAGGAATTGGATGACTTGAAAGCTTTTAAAATCAAGCAAAAGGCAACTAGAAAGGCTGTCAAATAATAAAAAAAAAACTGGACTATGAAGGCAAAGTAGCCAATAATATAAAGCAGGACTCTCTAAGTTTATTTTTTAAAATTTCGGTTTATAGGCCCCGTTGTTCTAGTGAGACCATGGACTTTCGCCTGGGAAGGTTTCCAGGGCGCAGGCCAGGGCAGGGTTGTGTGGGAGACCGGAAGTTGCCCAAGCTGCAGGTCTCCCCTCTCCACGCCACCGATGTTGTCCAAGGAAAGGGCACTAGGACCCATGCAGCCTGGCCCCAGTGACATTGCAGAGCAATGTGTGGTTAAGTGCCTTTCTCAAGGACACAACACGCTGCCTCAGCCGAGGCTCGAACCAGTGACCTTCAGAATTTCAGCCTGAGTCTGGCCGTGTTAGTGTGTGATCGGACGGTGTGCAGGGAGCGTAAATCTGTGTCTCACCCCGTGCGTGTCTGATGGGACTCTGTGTTCGATACAGATGTATGTGACGAGGAGCTACTGCGGGAAGGAGGGAGGGTGGGTGAATGCCTTTGGTGGATGTGAGGGGGGTGGGGTATGTGTTTGTCTGACACAGGGAACGCGGGCCTGGATGATGTTCCGCTCTGTGTCAGATATCTCTGTGATAGGACGGTGCGGAGGAAACTTCTCTCGTTTTCTGAACACTGTGATGTCTCTGGGCAGAAGGAGCACCACACTATAGTTGACCACGGGAGTGTGCGGCGGGAGGAAGCAGCGAGTGTTTTCTTTCCTATCTGATCACGGGAGGTTGTATTGGGGTAGTGTGGAGGAAGGTTCACTGGGTGTTTGACCCAAGGAGTGTGTGAGAGTGTGGATTAGGGTTAGGGTCGTGTGTGATGGGCCAGTCTGGAAGGAGCGTCACTCTGTGTCTGACACCGGAAGATGATGATGCGACTGTGATACAAGAGCTTCATGCTTCGTCTGTCCACGAGAGTGTATGCCGGGACATTGTGTGCTGAACCCAAATCTGTGTCTGAGCAGTCAGGAAGTGTGTGTTTGAATGGCCCGCAAGGACTTTCACTCTACTACTGATGGGACGGTGCCGTGGTAGTTTCATTGCATGTCTGATCTCTGGAAAGTGTGATGGGACGGTGCGGAGGAAAATTCAGTCTGTGTCTGATCCCGGGAGTGTGTGATGGGACGGTGTGGAGGGAGATCCACTCTGTGTCCGACCCCGGGAGTGTGTGATGGGACGGTGTGGAGGGAGATTCACTCTGTGTCTAACCCCGGGAGTGTGTGACGGGACAGTGTGGAGGGAGATTCACTCTGTGTCTGACCCCGGGAGTGTGTGATGGGACGGTGTGGAGGGAGATTCACTCTGTGTCCGACCCCGGGAGTGTGTGATGGGACGGTGTAGAGGGTGATTCACTCTGTGTCCGACCCCGGGAGTGTGTGATGGGACGGTGTGGAGGGAGATTCACTCTGTGTCCGACCCCGGGAGTGTGTGATGGGACGGTGTGGAGGGAGATTCACTCTGTGTCCGACCCCGGGGGTGTGTGATGGGACGGTGTGGAGGGAGATTCACTCTGTGTCTGACCCCGGGAATGTGTGATGGGACGGTGTGGAGGGGGATTCACTCTGTGTCTGAACCCGGGAAAGTGTGATGGGACGGTGAGGAGGGCGATTCACTCTGTGTCTGACCCGAGGAGTGTGTGATGGGTCGGAGTGAAAGCAGCGACACCTGCTGTCTGAATCGGGGTTGGGACGTTGTGGTGGGAAGTTGACTGTGTCTGATCCCAGTCGGTGCAATGGGATTTATGGAGGGAGATTCACTTCTGTTTGTTCCTGATTTGCAGTGCCAGCGTGTCCTCAGGAATGGATCGAAAATGAAGGTCGGTGTTATTTCCTATCCAACCTGGAAGAATCTTACGATGGAGCGACGGAACATTGTTCAATCTTTGATGCAAGGCTCCTCAAAATAAATTCAAACCAGGAAGAGGTATGTGATTTCCGGGGTCTGACATAGTTTGAATCTTTCCCCACCGTCCCATCACACACCCCCGCGGTAGACAGAGAGCGGAACTCCCGCCAGATCAGAAGCAGAATCAGTTTTATTATCACCAGCACGTGACGTGAAATTTGTTAGCTTAGCATCAGCAATTCAATGCCACACATAACCTAGCAGAAAGAGAGAAAATAACAATAAATAAAATAAAACATAATAAAAATAAACAAGTAAATCAAACACAAGCATTGAATAGATTTTGTAAAAAAAAAACAGAAATAGTCTACGTTATAAGAAGTGAGGTAGTGTACAAAGTTTCCAGTCCGTTCCGGAATCGGATGGCAGAGGGGAAGAAGCTGTTCCTGAATCACTTAGTGTGTGCCTTCAGGCTTCTGTATCTCCTACCTGATCGGAACAGTGAGTAAAGGGCAAGCCATTGGTGCTGGAGGTCTTCAATAATAGACGCTGTCTTTCCGAGACTCCGCTCTCTGAAGATGTCCTTTTGTAGGCAAGCGCCCAATATGGAGCTGGCTAGATTTACAACCTTCCGGAGCTTCTTTCGGTCCTGTGCAGCAGCCACCCCCCCCCCCCCCTCAACATACCAAACAGTCATGCAGCCTGTCAGAATGCTCTGCACGGTGCAATTATGGAAGTTTTTGATTGTGACAGAATGAAGTCCCTCCACGCCGTCCCGTCAGACACTCCCTGGATCAGGCACAGAGTGAAACTCCCACAAACCTGTCCCAACACCCATTCCTGGGATCTGACACTGGGGATTCCATCCCTGTGCCGTCTCTTCACATTTTCCCGTGGTCAGGCAAGGAGAGACGCTAAATGTAACCGTTAGGTTCTACCAGCATGCTTTGTCTGGTGTGTGAGGGCGATACTGTCTCCGGGTCGGCCAAACCGAGAAAAGCTTTTTTGTGTGTACGTCTGGCCCGGTTATAAATCAATCCCATGAAATAACGAGCAGTACACCATTTGCAATTAAACAATTGAACTTTATGATTCTTCATTTAACTGCAGGGTTTGTCTGGAAAACAATTTTACCATTTTAATGAAACAGTCTAATGCGCTCCTTGGAGCTGACTGTTTTCCCGTCCGTCCGTTTTCCATCGATTTCCCCCGGGCGTGGTCGACTCCCGTCCCATTCCAAGTCCGCTCAGGCCTGCAGTCTACGATTACCCCGATCTGGCATCTTCTCTCTCCATCTTCTGCCAAACAAAAGCCCGCGAGTCCCTCGCTTTCGGGCTCACAGGAAAGAAAACCCCTCCCATCATGGGACGCCACACAGTCCAAAGCCCCCGTTATCTCTCGTCATAACACAAACACACTGCTGCTACAGAGAAACCATTACATTAGCTGTGAAACATTTCCCAGGGCGTTGCATGCACATTAATCGAAGGGATTTAATTTCACAGGATTTTATTTCCACATCTATGGACAATGGAAACAGAGCTTACTGGATCGGAAAATGCAGAGACGGGTGAGGTTTGGACTGTTACAGGTCGGTGGGGTGAGAGTGACACGAGGCCGTGGGGAGAGGGTGGGTCAGTGGAATAAATTTGGAGAATGACAGCGGGCGGTGTGTGGTGTGGGTCAGTGGAATTAGTCTGTTGACTGACCCAGGGTTGTCAGGAGAGGGTGGTGCAGTGGGATTGATTTGGAGAATGACAGCGGGCGGTGTGTGGTGTGGGTCAGTGTGATTAGTCTGTTGACTGACCCAGGGTTGTCGGGAGAGGGTGGTGCAGTGTGATTAGTCTGTTGACTGACCCTGGGTTGTCGGGAGAGGGTGGTGCAGTGTGATTAGACTGTTGTCTGACCCAGGGTTGTCGGAAGAGGCTGGTGCAGTGGGATTAGTCTGTTCACGGACCCAGGGTTGTCGGGAGAGGCTGGTGCAGTGGGATTAGTCTGTTCACTGACCCAGGGTTGTCGGGAGAGGGTGGGTCAGTGGGATTGATTTGGAGAATGACAGCGGGCTGTGTGTGGTGTGGGTCAGTGGGATTTGTCTGTTGACTGACCCAGGGTTGTCGGGAGAGGGTGGTGCAGTGGGATTGATTTGGAGAATGACAGCGGGCGGTGTGTGGTGTGGGTCAGTGGGATTAGTCTGTTGACTGACCCAGGGTTGTCGGGAGAGGGTGGGTCAGTGGGATTGATTTGGAGAATGACAGCGGGCGGTGTGTGGTGTGGGTCAGTGGGATTAGACTGTTGACTGACCCAGGGTTGTCGGGAGAGGGTGGTGCAGTGCGATTAGTCTGTTGACTGACCCAGGGTTGTCGGGAGAGGTGGTGCAGTGTGATTAGTCTGTTGACTGACCCAGGGTTGTCGGGAGAGGGTGGTGCAGTGCGATTAGTCTGTTGACTGACCCAGGGTTGTCGGGAGAGGTTGGTGCAGTGTGATTAGTCTGTTGTCTGACCCAGGGTTGTCGGAAGAGGCTGGTGCAGTGGGATTAGTCTGTTCACGGACCCAGGGTTGTCGGGAGAGGCTGGTGCAGTGGGATTAGTCTGTTCACTGACCCAGGGTTGTCGGGAGAGGGTGGGTCAGTGGGATTGATTTGGAGAATGACAGCGGGCTGTGTGTGGTGTGGGTCAGTGGGATTAGTCTGTTGACTGACCCAGGGTTGTCGGGGGAGGGTGGGTCAGTGGGATTGATTTGGAGAATGACAGCGGACGGTGTGTGGTGTGGGTCAGTGGGATTAGTCTGTTGACTGACCCAGGGTTGTAGGGAGAGGGTGGTGCAGTGCGATTAGTCTGTTGACTGACCCAGGGTTGTCGGGAGAGGGTGGTGCAGTGTGATTAGTCTGTTGACTGACCCAGGTTTGTCGGGAGAGGGTGGTGCAGTGGGATTAGTCTGTTGACTGACCCAGGGTTGTCGGGAGAGGCTGGTGCAGTGGGATTAGTCTGTCGACTGACCCAGGGTTGTCGGGAGAGGCTGGTGCAGTGGGATTAGTCTGTTCACTGACCCAGGGTTGTCGGGAGAGGGTGGTGCAGTGTGATTAGACTGTTGACTGACCCAGGGTTGTCGGGAGAGGATGGTGCAGTGTGATTAGTCTGTTGACTGACCCAGGTTGTCGGGAGAGGGTGGTGCAGTGTGATTAGTCTGTTGACTGACCCAGAGTTGTCGGGAGAGGGGGGGGTCAGTGGGATTGATTTGGAGAATGACAGCGGGCTGTGTGTGGTGTGGGTCAGTGGGATTAGTCTGTTGACTGACCCAGGGTTGTCGGGGGAGTGTGGGTCAGTGGGATTGATTTGGAGAATGACAGCGGACGGTGTGTGGTGTGTGTCAGTGGGATTAGTCAGTTGACTGACCCAGGGTTGTAGGGAGAGGGTGGTGCAGTGCGATTAGTCTGTTGACTGACCCAGGGTTGTCGGGAGAGGGTGGTGCAGTGTGATTAGTCTGTTGACTGACCCAGGTTTGTCGGGAGAGGGTGGTGCAGTGGGATTAGTCTGTTGACTGACCCAGGGTTGTCGGGAGAGGGTGGTGCAGTGTGATTAGTCTGTCGACTGACCCAGGGTTGTCGGGAGAGGCTGGTGCAGTGGGATTAGTCTGTTCACTGACCCAGGGTTGTCGGGAGAGGCTGGTGCAGTGTGATTAGACTGTTGACTGACCCAGGGTTGTCGGGAGAGGGTGGTGCAGTGTGATTAGTCTGTTGACTGACCCAGGGTTGTCGGGAGAGTCTGGTGCAGTGGGATTAGTTTGTTGACTGACCCAGGGTTGTCGGGAGAGGGTGGGTCAGTGGGATTGATTTGGAGAATGACAGCGGGCTGTGTGTGGTGTGGGTCAGTGGGATTAGTCTGTTGACTGACCCAGGGTTGTCGGGAGAGGGTGGGTCAGTGGGATTGATTTGCAGAATGACAGCGGGCTGTGTGTGGTGTGGGTCAGTGGGATTAGTCTGTTGACTGACCCAGGGTTGTCGGGGGAGGGTGGGTCAGTGGGATTGATTTGGAGAATGACAGCGGACGGTGTGTGGTGTGGGTCAGTGGGATTAGTCTGTTGACTGACCCAGGGTTGTAGGGAGAGGGTGGTGCAGTGCGATTAGTCTGTTGACTGACCCAGGGTTGTCGGGAGAGGGTGGTGCAGTGTGATTAGTCTGTTGACTGACCCAGGTTTGTCGGGAGAGGGTGGTGCAGTGGGATTAGTCTGTTGACTGACCCAGGGTTGTCGGGAGAGGCTGGTGCAGTGGGATTAGTCTGTCGACTGACCCAGGGTTGTCGGGAGAGGCTGGTGCAGTGGGATTAGTCTGTTCACTGACCCAGGGTTGTCGGGAGAGGGTGGTGCAGTGTGATTAGACTGTTGACTGACCCAGGGTTGTCGGGAGAGGGTGGTGCAGTGTGATTAGTCTGTTGACTGACCCAGAGTTGTCGGGAGAGGGGGGGTCAGTGGGATTGATTTGGAGAATGACAGCGGGCTGTGTGTGGTGTGGGTCAGTGGGATTAGTCTGTTGACTGACCCAGGGTTGTCTGGGGAGGGTGGGTCAGTGGGATTGATTTGGAGAATGACAGCGGACGGTGTGTGGTGTGGGTCAGTGGGATTAGTCTGTTGACTGACCCAGGGTTGTAGGGAGAGGGTGGTGCAGTGCGATTAGTCTGTTGACTGACCCAGGGTTGTCGGGAGAGGCTGGTGCAGTGGGATTAGTCTGTCCACTGACCCAGGGTTGTCGGGAGAGGCTGGTGCAGTGTGATTAGACTGTTGACTGACCCAGGGTTGTCGGGAGAGGGTGGTGCAGTGTGATTAGTCTGTTGACTGACCCAGGGTTGTCAGGAGAGGCTGGTGCAGTGGGATTAGTCTGTTGACTGACCCAGGGTTGTCGGGAGAGGGTGGGTCAGTGGGATTGATTTGGAGAATGACAGCGGGCTGTGTGTGGTGTGGGTCAGTGGGATTAGTCTGTTGACTGACCCAGGGTTGTCGGGAGAGGGTGGGTCAGTGGGATTGATTTGCAGAATGACAGCGGGCTGTGTGTGGTGTGGGTCAGTGGGATTAGTCTGTTCACTGACCCAGGGTTATCGGGAGAGGGTGGGTCAGTGGGATTGATTTGCAGAATGACAGCGGGCTGTGTGTGGTGTGGGTCAGTGGGATTAGTCTGTTCACTGAACCAGGGTTGTCGGGAGAAGGTGGTGCAGTGGGATTAGTTTGCTGACTGACCCAGGTTTGTTGGGAGAGGGTGGGTCAGTGGGATTAGTCTGTTGACTGACCCAGGGTTGCCGGGAGAAGGTGGTGCAGTGGGATTTATTTGGGATCTGACTCGGGATTGTCGGGGAGAGGGGTGTAGTGGGATTCGTACGGCCGTGGATCCGGGGCTGGGGGGCGAGCGCAGATCAGTGGAATAGTTATTTCCGACGATCTCCGGTTGCCTGCTGGATCTGTTTTTTTCTCTGTCTAACCCTCTTTCACAGGAAGGTGGACTCTAATCTTCTGTACAAGTCCTATCGATGGTTCAGCTGCAGTAAATGCAACGCGTACTGGAGCACCAGTTGCAAAAATAAACACAGATTCATCTGCGAGAAGTCGGCACATTTATGCCGGGATATTCCTGAAGAGATCCGAGGTCTCTGTCAACACCCCGTGGGGAAGACTTAAATCAAATGAATGCATCCCGCTTCTCCCCATTCAATCTACCCCACTCTCAAACTCCCATCTTTTTACTTCTTCCCACCCTCTCTTCCCCTCCTTCCTACCCCAGTCTCCTCCTCTACTCGCATTCTCATTCTCCCCCACTACTCTCCCTTTCCCCATCTAGACCAATTTTCACCCTTCCCGCCCCGATCCCCCCATTTAATCTCCCTTTCTACACCTCTCTTTGCCCTTCTCCCCAGCTCATTCCGCTTCTGCCCTTGCTCTCTCCCCCTCGGACCCCATTTTCTGCCTTTCCTCTCTCCGTTCTCTCCACACACTCTCACCTCAATTCTGTGAACTCTGGCTCTCAATTCCCCAACCCAGGGGAAAAGGCTGTGCACATTTACCCTCTCTGAGCCCCTCCTGGCTTCATACCCATGCTCCAAGAAATGTAGACACATCCTTCCTGCTTGCATTCTGTCCGTAACTCAGACCCTCGAGACCGGGCGACATCCTCATAAATCTCCCTCCGCACTCTTTCCAGCTCAGTGGCATCTTTCCTACAGGAGGGCGACCAGAACCGGAAACCCCCCTCCAAGCGCGGCCTCACCGACGCCTTGTACAACTTCAACGTGACCCCGGTACGGTGCAAAGATGTAAAATTAACGTAAATTGGGAGAATTAATAAATACTGCAATGAAGGTGAATACCGAAGAAGTGTTAAAGTGTTCAGGGAGGGTTCGCACTCTAATGGCGGAGAGGAGGCAACTGCTTGTAAATTGTTGAGTTTCCAGGCGCCTGTAACCCCTCCCCGATGGTACCGATGAGCACAGGGCATTTCCCGGCGGGAGAGGGTCCACGCTGATGGATACGGTCTTCCCGAGGCATTCCTACTTGACCATGTCCTCGATGGAGGGGAGGGTTGTTGACGGGCAATAATTAACACTCTGAGCCTTAAGGAGAAGGTGACCGCTCACCACACTCCGGGGAATGGACGCGCCGAATCCTGGGAGCCTGTCGCTGTTCCGTCGGGAACGTGACACCTTCTTCGTGTTTCAGTGAATGTGCTATCTCCACGCTGATGGATTCCACGTTCTGCTCCATATATCCCATATCGTCCCCCACTATCTCCCTGACCTCAGCCTCAATCAAGAGCGCTACACCACCTCCTTAACATTCCTGCTCATCCTTTCGTATTAACTGATATCCTTGGATATTGAATTCCCAATCCTTTCCACTTTGCAACCACGTCTCTGTAATGACCACTAAATCACTCCACTTTGTACTGATTTGGGCCACAAGTTCACTGACCTTATTTTGAAAACTAAGGGCATTCAGATAACGTGATTTTACACTCATTGTGCTTTTAAAATCATGTCATCTTTCTCTCTTTACACTTGAATTTTCTTCGTTTCCGTTCACTACTCTCTTACTTTTCTCTTTTTTATCTTTTGATTTTACTGGATCTTTATCCACACTTCTCGCTTTTACTTTATCCTTACTCCGCCAGTCTGCTGAACAGAACGTCGTTCTGCGTCTCGCTGTTATCCAGGTCCCATCCCGGTTCAGATGCATCTTGTCCCATTTGAACAGCTCCCTCCTGTTGCCGATTCCAATGAATTCAAACCCAGTTCTCCCACACCAATCCTTGACCCACGCATTTAACTCTCTAATCTTCTTTACCTTAAGCCAATTTCACATGGCTGAGGCTGTAATCATGAGATTTCCTCCTTTTTGTTTTAGCTTTTTTTTAGTCCAGCTGCTGAATTCCCTCAGCAGAAGCGTTTACCTCGATCTACCGATGTGTTGCATATACATATTGACTTGGTTTCCGCCGCCGCCTGCCGCAAGGAATTCCTCCAATCAACCCTCATGGCAGAAGAAATCCCTCCGAACTTACTTTCTAAATTCTCATCCCTGCATGCTGAGGTTGTCCCCGCAGGCCTTAACACGAATTTGTGCGTGGAAGGTCACATTTGACAAATTTTATTGAAGAGGTTACTGGGAAAGTAGACAAGGGTAAAACAGTGGATGTTATCTATATGGACTTCAGTAAGTATGCAGATGATACTAGGTTAGGTGGCGTTATGGATAGTGGAGACGGTTTTCAAAGCTTGCAGAGAGATTTAGGCCAGTTAGAAGTGTTGGGCTGAAGATGGCAGATGGAGTTTAAGGCTGATAAGTGTGAGGTGCTACACTTTGATAGGAATAATCCAAATAGGACATACATGGTAAATGGTAAGGCATTGAGGAATGCAGTAGAACAGAGTGATATAGGAATAATGGTGCATGGTTCCCTGAAGGTAGAAAATCATGTGGATAGGTTGGTGAAGAAAGATTTTGGTATGCTGGCCTGGGTAATTTACAGCGTAAGTTTAAACAAGCTAGGTCTTTATACTTCAGAGCGTAGTCGGTTGAGGGGGGTCTTGATAGAGGTATTTAAAATTATGAGGGTATAGATAGACGACGTGGCTAGGCTTTTTCCATTGAGAGTAGTGGAGATTCATACAAGAGGATATGCGAAGAGATTTAGGACGCAAAAGTTTAAGGGTAACCCGAAGGGAAATTTCTTGACTCAGAGAGTGGTAGCTGTGTGGAACTAGCTTCCAGAAGAAGTGGTAGAGACAGGTTCCATATTGTCATTAAAAAAATAAAATTTGATAGGTGTATGGACAGGAAAGGAATGGAGGGCTATGGGTTGAGTGCAGGTCGGTGGGACTGGATGAGAGTAAGCGTTCCGCACGGACGAGAACAGCCGTTATGGCATGTTTCCGTGCTACAATTGTTATTTATGACTGATCACTTTGCACATGTAGTCTATGTTGGGACCAGAACTTCTTACCTTGTCTGTCAATCATATGGAAGTTGGAACTCATAGCGCTTTTTGCGAAGATTGCAGACGAAATGAAGACTGGCTGAGGGGGCAGGCGATTTTGGGGAAGTAGTCAGGATGTACGCTATATTCTAAATGATGTGAACATAAAACAACTAAGGCTGAATGGGATCACTTAAAGGTCAATTTACACGCTGTGGAAGGTAAATGCCAAGGTGGCATGTATTTCAAGGGGGTGAGAGTAAAACACAAGGATGTAATATTGTGACTTTACAAAGCAATGGGGAGGCCTCCGGTGGAGCATTGTGAACAATTGTGGGCCCCTAATCTTGCAGAGGGTGTGCTGAAGATGAAGAGGTTTCAAAGGAGCTTCATAAAAATTATTCCATCAAGAGCGTTTGATGACCCTGTGGTTGATGCACAGGTGTTTATTTTTTTTAAAAAAAGCGTCAACTCATCGAAACCTCTCGAGCGGTGAAAAGGCTTTGCTCAAGAGGAGATGGGAAGGATTTTCCTGCCGGTTGCAGAGTGAACGACCAGAAGATACATCTCAGAATAGAGAGGGTGCCCTTTAGGCACCCGTTATCCTCTGAATTCCAGTGAGTACAGGCCCGAGCCGTGAACGTTTCTCCGCATGACAGGACTTTCAATCCTCGAATAATTCTTGTGGAACTCCTGTTAAACCTCTCTGATGGAAACTCATACTTTCCTCGATCAGGGTTCCGAAACTCCACAACACCTCGAGTTAGGCCTCACCAGTGCCTTGTAGAGTCTTAAAATTACATCCTTGTTTACATATTCCAGCCCTCCGAAATGAAATTATCATCACATTCACCAAAAGATGTGCACAAAATAATAAAATCGCTAAAATTAATTGCTAAGTTTTAGATTTATTCACAGCAAAACCTATTTCTAGCTCTAAGCTTCTTGAATTCCTGTTTCGTTTCTACAAATCGGTTTTTGGTTAATACTTCTGGCAAGAGTAGGCTGACTTTTTTATTATTATCACTGGGGTGCAATGTGCCACTTGTAATCATCCGATGCGCCCCTTCTGGCACAAGCGCCATAGGTTGGCCATCCCTGGCACAGGTCGATAAAGGGAGGAGGTCCTGAATATAAGGAGTTAGGTAGAAAGCTGCGAAGCAGCACCTCCAGGGTAGTCACCTCCGGGTTGCTGCCTGTGCCAGATGCCAGTGACGGTACAAAGAGGATGATTTGGAAGATGAATGCGTGTCTGAAGAACTAGTGCGTGGTAGAGGATCAGATTTCTAGATCATGGGGGTCTTTTCAGGGGAAGAGATGACATGTAAAAAGAGGACAGGTTACACCTGAACCTGAGGGGTACCAACCCTCGGTGCGGTCTGAACCTGGAAATTGATCACAAACGAATCCTTCACACCCTGGATATTTTAGTTCCCTCTTAACTTCGAAAATAGTCGGCGCTTCAATTTTTTTCTACCAAAGTGTATGACCATACACTCTCCGACTCTGTAATCTACCTGCTGCACCTTTGTCCATTTGCCGAATCTGTTTAAGACCTTCTGTAGCCTCTCTGCTACCGCAGCACTACCTGTAGATCGGTAATGTTATTATTGGTCTACACCAGGGGTGTCAAACACAGTTTAGGTCACGGGCCGGATTGAGCAAAATGCAGCTTCATGCGGGCCGGATCACCCGGACGCGTGCGGTCGCAGCTTTCGTTGCCTCCGTTTTCTCAGCCTGCTCTCTTATAGTCTCTGCTATAACTACAAAGTGTTTCACTTTACAAATTCCGTTTCTTATGAAGAAGACTGCCGAGCAAGACTGCCGAATAAACACTAAAAACCCTGAAAACCTGGTACCTGAATAAACTCAGCATTAGCCATATCATACGCCATAGGCGCTTCGATTACTGGGGCCAGCTTTAATAGTTTTTAGATATTATCTCGCGGGCCAAAGATAATTCCACCGCGGGCCGGATTTGGCCCGTGGGCCTTGAGTTTGACATGTATGGTTCACACTGAATGTGATTCCCCGATGACGAAGACAAATAGTCCGCTGCAGAGGGAGATGCCCTGTCCCGGGGTTTGGAGATTGTGGATTACAATCACCTCAACACCACCTGTAGATCGGTGATGTTATTACTGGTTCACACTGACTGTGATTCCCCGATGACGCAGACAAATAGTCCGCTGCAGAGGGAGATGCCCTGTCCCGGGGTTTGGAGATTGTGGATTACAATCACCTCAACACCACCTGTAGATCGGTGATGTTATTACTGGTTCACACTGACTGTGATTCCCCGATGACGCAGACAAATAGTCCGCTGCAGAGGGAGATGCCCTGTCCCGGGGTTTGGAGATTGTGGATTACAATCACCTCAACACCACCTGTAGATCGGTGATGTTATTACTGGTTCACACTGACTGTGATTCCCCGATGACGCAGACAAATAGTCCGCTGCAGAGGGAGATGCCCTGTCCCGGGGTTTGACCCGTGGGCCTTGAGTTTGACATGTATGGTTCACACTGAATGTGATTCCCCGATGACGAAGACAAATAGTCCGCTGCAGAGGGAGATGCCCTGTCCCGGGGTTTGGAGATTGTGGATTACAATCACCTCAACACCACCTGTAGATCGGTGATGTTATTACTGGTTCACACTGACTGTGATTCCCCGATGACGCAGACAAATAGTCCGCTGCAGAGGGAGATGCCCTGTCCCGGGGTTTGGAGATTGTGGATTACAATCACCTCAACACCACCTGTAGATCGGTGATGTTATTACTGGTTCACACTGACTGTGATTCCCCGATGACGCAGACAAATAGTCCGCTGCAGAGGGAGATGCCCTGTCCCGGGGTTTGGAGATTGTGGATTACAATCACCTCAACACCACCTGTAGATCGGTGATGTTATTACTGGTTCACACTGACTGTGATTCCCCGATGACGCAGACAAATAGTCCGCTGCAGAGGGAGATGCCCTGTCCCGGGGTTTGACCCGTGGGCCTTGAGTTTGACATGTATGGTTCACACTGAATGTGATTCCCCGATGACGAAACAAATAGTCCGCTGCAGAGGGAGATGCCCTGACCCATGATTTGGAGCTTGTGGATTACAACTGAGGAAATGATTATGCCGAACGCTGAGCTGTTGCCAGTGAACCGCAGCGTGATGTAACTATTGCAGTCGTCCAGATGGTCCAAGGCCCAGTGGAAAGTAAAAAAGATTGCACCCGTTGTGGACCTATCGTGGAGAGAAACAAAGTGCAGCTGATCAACGTTCTGGGCCCTGTGTAGATCCTCTGAGATGTTAACATCCGGGATATTCAAATAATTCGAGAGGCTTGCCGGGTGACAGACAGGACTTATAGAGAGGCAATTATACCCAAGGTGGAGGACGCAGGAAAGTGGGTGACAGCCAGGAAGGGGAAAGCGGTTAAAGAACCAGTGCAGAGTACCCCTGTGGTCATCCCCATCAGTAGCAGGTATAACACTTCAGATACAGTCGTGTGAACGAACTAATAGAGAGAGGTCCCAGGGTTCGGCTGTTTGCAGTGGGTTTAGAGTGACTCGAAAGGGAAGGGGAAAGAAGAGACACACTGTGGTGATAATGGATTCGTTAGTCATGGGAACAGACAGGAAGTTCGCTGTGCCAGAATGAGATTCCGGATGGTATGTTGTCTCCCGCGTGCCAGGGTCCGGGATACCTCAAACCACGTCCTCAGCATTCGTAAGTGGAAATTTGCAAGTCGGTTCACTGAAGAGATATGATTCAATTCATTCTGCAATTTGTGAAGGAGAAGCATAGGTCACATGTATCATTTCGGCAATGGAATTATGGAATTTTCAGAGGCATCAGAGAGGAGCTTGCCCGGGTAGAATGGATGATGATAACGGCTGGGATGCAGGCACAGCAGAGATGGCTGTAATTTCTGCTGATTGTGCACAATGAGCAGGATAGATTTGTCCCACAGAAGGAGTTCTAAAATGATAAGTGAAGTCATCCATGGCTGGCAAAGGAAAGTTAGGGGCTGCAGGTGAGACAACGGAAGGTCATAAACGGTGACAAAAGTGAGTGGGAAATGGATGATTTGAAAGCTTTTAAAGCCAAACAGAAGGCAAATAAAAAGGCGCTG
Source organism: Hypanus sabinus (assembly GCF_030144855.1). Lineage (NCBI taxonomy): Eukaryota > Metazoa > Chordata > Chondrichthyes > Myliobatiformes > Dasyatidae > Hypanus > Hypanus sabinus. The sequence goes on along the minus strand of NW_026781576.1, from coordinate 197,090 downwards.
AAATGGAAAAAAAAAGTGGAATATGATGACAAAACAGCCAGTAATATAAAGCAGGATACTCGAGATTTATTCTTCAGTTATACAAATGTAAATAAGATGAGAATGGATTTTCGGTAATTGGGAAATAATGCTGTCGAGGTAGTAAACAAAATGGCAGCTGAACGCTTCATATATCTTCACAGTGGACGAAAGTAGTTGTGTGCCAGAGATCCATGCGTGTCAGGGAGCAGGAGTGAGTGCAATTGCGATTACAAAATTGATGGGCACGCTTTCACAAAAGAGGAAGGGATGAATTATATATATATATATATATATATATATATATATATATATATATATATATTTTAGCCAAAATCCCTTGTATTTTCTCTCCATGTAGAAAACAGTCTACACTTTTATTTCTTCTAACAAACTGCATGGCCACGCACCTCCAGACACCAGCCATTCGTTTGCCCTCTTTCCTTATGCGTATTCACGTGTTCACTATTTTCATCGCAATTCACTAAAGAGAAGGTTATTGAATTGTGTAAGGGAAACAAGTTGGGCAGTTATGGAAACTATGATGATTAAAGAGGAGGAAGTACCAGAGCTTTTAAAGAATATAAAAGTTTCGGGGTCCTGACAGGATATTTCCCAGCATGTTGAGGGAAGTTAGTGTAGAAATAGCAGGGGATCTGACAGAAAAACACTTCAAATGTCACTAGAACCGGGGATGATGCCGGAGGATTGGCGCATTGCTCATCTGGTTATATTTTTTTGAAAAGGGTTCTAAGAATAAATCTAATATTTATAGGCCTCACATTTTTACGTCAGTTGTGGGTAAATTAAAGGAAAGTATTCTCAGAGATGGGATTCCTTCCTGCCGCAAGGAATTCCTCAAATTCACCCCTCTTAGGCAGAATTTCCTACAAAACTGCGTTCTAAATTCTCATCCTTGCATGCTGAGGCTGTCCCCTCAGGTCTCAGTCTCCCCCGCCATCTCTCTCCCGATTCACTCCATCGAGAACCTTCAACATTTGATAGTTCTCAATGACGTCATCACTCATTCATCTGAATCCCAGTGAGTACCGGCCCAGGTTCATCAAACACTCCTCAAGTGGTAAGCGTTTCAATCCCGGAAACAACTCGCATTGCACCATTTACCATGTCAACACACCCTTTCCTACATAAGGGTCCAGAAACAGCTCATAATGCCGCAGGGTAGGCCTCCGAATAACGCCTTAAAATTAATATGTTAGCCCTCTGGAAAGCAACGCGACCGTTGTATTTGCCTTCCTCATCACCGACACCACCAATTAATTAACCTAGAGGAAAACCTGTACACGGACTCTCAAATCCCTTTAGGCCCTAGATAGTTGATTTTTCTCTCCATTTCGAAAATAGACTGCACTTCCATTTATTCGACAGAATTGCAACTCCATACCCTTCCCGGCACTGTATTCCGTCAGCCATAGCTTTGCCCATTTCCGCATTCTGTCTCAACCCTTTGGTAGCCCCTCTGCTAATTGAACCCGACTCGTAGATGAGCAAAGCTCATTATTATTCTTTGAATTGCATCCCTGCTTTTACATTTTAGTGCTCTCGAAATGACTGGGTGGAGGGGAGCTGTAAATAATGTCTGAACAGCGAGTATGTAATGGGACAGGGAAGAAGTTTCACTCTTTGTCCGTACCAAGGGGAGTGTGATGCGACGCTGTGGAGGGAGATTCACTCTGTGTCTGACCCCGGGAGTGTGTGATGGAACAGTGTGGAGGGAGATTCACCCTGTGTCTGAGGTCGGGAGTGTGTGATGGGATGGTGTGGAGGGAGTTTCGATCGGTGTCTGACCCCGGGAGTGTGTGATGGGAAGATGTTGAGGGAGCTTCACTCTGTGTCTGACCCCGGGAGTGTGTGATGGGACGATGTGTAGGGAGATTCACTCTGTGTCTGACCCCGGGAGTGTGTGATGGGACGGTGTGGAGGGAGATTCACCCTGTGTCTGATCCCGGGAGTGTGTGTTGGGACGATGTGGAGGGTGATTCACTCTGTGTCTGATCCCGGGAGTGTGTGATGGGACGATGTGTAGGGAGATTCACTCTGTGTCTGATCCCGGGAGTGTGTGATGGGAAGATGTTGAGGGAGCTTCACTCTGTGTCTGACCCCGGGAGTGTGTGATGGGACGGTGTGGAGGGAGATTCACCCTGTGTCTGATCCCGGGAGTGTGTGATGGGACGATGTGGAGGGTGATTCACTCTGTGTCTGATCCCGGGAGTGTGTGATGGGACGATGTGTAGGGAGATTCACTCTGTGTCTGACCCCGGGAGTGTGTGATGGGACGGTGTGGAGGGAGATTCACTCTGTGTCTGACCCCGGGAGTGTGTGATGGGACTATGCGGAGGGAGTTTCGCTCGGTGTCTGACCCCGGGAGTGTGTGAACGGATGGTGGGGACGGAGAATTATTTGACAAGAGTTCCGGTCAGATGGATAAAATTGACTTTCAGAAAGCCTTTGACAAGGTGCCACACATGTTTCTGTTTATTAATTTGAGAGCCTATGGTATTACAGGAAAGTTACCAACATGGTTAGTGTTTTGTCTGATTGGTGGGAGGCATCGAGTGGAATAAAAAGGAACCTTTTCTGTTTGGCTGACAGCGATTGGTGACGTTCCGCAGGATCGGTGTTTTTATGCTGAATATAAATTATTTAAATGACAGAATGATGGCATTGTGTCCAATTCTGCAGGATGAGACGAAGATTGTTTGTGGGGCAGGCAGCGTTCAGGAAAAAGACAAGATGCAGAGGACCTTAGACATATTAGTAGAATGTTCATTGGCAAATGGAATACAATGTTGGAAAATGCTTGGTCGTGCGCATTGGCTGCAGAAACGAATGTGCGGAGTATTTTCTAAACGGGGAGAAAATCAAGAACAAAGTGATGCAATGGGTTATCTTCTTCCACTGCGCAATCGCATCTCTGAACGCACGAGAACTGACTCCGCATTTTTCCGGTATTTATTAATATCTGTAACTTACATTAGTTTTACATCTTCGTGCCGTAATGATGCTGAAAATAAAACTCCAGGCTGTGGGAGTCTCAGATAATAAATCAAATAGCGATTCCGTTGCAAAACATCCGATCCGAGTGGAAAGGACACTTGGCCCGGTGGTCTTCCCTGGTCAGGACACTGAGTACAGGTAACATTCTAGCAAATCTCCTCTGTACGCTCTCTATTTTGTTGACGTGTTACGGGGTGCGTATCATGGTGGCTGGGAGATCCCCAATATCAGTAAGGTTGAGATCCCCAGTGTCAATAGAGTGGCTGATAACAGTTGGGAGACAATGGCCGCTGTTCACAGACCTGGAGGTCCTGCCCTTTAATTTCGCGCTTAACTCCTGAAATCCCTTTGCAATGCGTCATCACTCGCCCTACCCATGTAATTGTTATCTACATAGAGCATGAAGTTTGCTGTTGACTCTGCAATATAAATACTGAGGACTCAATCCACCTTGTCCCAGATCCTGACTCTCAGGAGGTTACGTACCATCCGGGAATCTCGTTCTCACCTAAATAATCTCCCGTCTACTCCGCTAACAACTCGTTTATTAACACAGCCCTCCTCTGTACCCCCTTCCCTCCTGAGCCTCACTGCCGGACTCAATAACAGAGACCCCGTCGCTGAGGCGTCTCCCTCCCTTTGTCATTTTACAAATGTCATCACTTGCGATCTGCCCCAGCCTGATTTCTCCAATCTACATGAAAATTGATGAACCCCTCTTACTGGGCGTCTGTGTTAGCGGCTCATTTGCCCCTCACTATAGCCACTGGTCTCCCAGGAGATTGACCCACCTTTCACTGGCTTCATGTGTCCACGGTGTATACGACTGTGGTCCCACAAATCGGTGAGATTGGGAACTCTCACCCACCCTAACTCTGGTTTGTGTGAATGTTGTTTGATTTATGGTAATGCAGACACTGTTCCTACAGAAAGACCATTACCTGAAATGCCCTGTAATATTAGCAGTAAACCTTTAACCCGGGCGTTACATTGAAAAAAAAACACAATAGTCATAATATTGCCTTTTCTGAGTGTCATTTCCACCTTCAGTTGTCACTTCTCGTCCACGTGAAGTTTGCTGCTCATCGGAGTCTTTTTACCATTCCAGTTTCTGAACTCGACCCACAAGGACTCCCCGTGTTCCCATCTCATCTCACATCTCTTGAATGATTTCAGTTATGTCTTTAACATTAGGGACACCCGGAATGCTCTGTCTACCTGCCCGTGCTTTTGAGCTAAATTCCCAACTGCGAAATTCCTCCAGCCCCAACTCTGTGTTGCCTTGAATGTCATACTTGTAAAACTCGAAATGCGCGTCCAGGTCCTCTGCCTTATACAGTATACTGCGCGCATTCGGGTATAACACGTTCAGTCCTGTGGTTACCATCTTTTCCATTTTGCCTCCATGTGGAATCCTTTCTAAGCAATTGTTATCGAATGGACTGGGGTAATCGATTTCTTTCCTGACAGTCACTCAGTTACCCGTTTCCTGAAAGATAGGGGTGTCTACCTCCCTGCCCATCTTATCAATATCGTTCCCCGTTCTCCCGTGTGAGCCGCAGCTGATCGATTTGTAACTCCAGTTTCATCATATGGCATGCATGGTGATGCAGTCCGATGCATCTCACGCAGATGCAGTTATTATGGGAACTGGAGGTCTCCAGTTTATGACGGACACACCGCTGACCACGGGACCATTCTCACTGCAGGACACTAAGACACAATGAAAGAAAATGAGCTTGGGCTTTCAAACTGAGACCTCAAATTCCACTGCTGGAACAAATCTCAAGACATCTATATCAGTGATAATGCATCTGATTCCGATTCTGTATTAGTCTGGCACAACGTCCCGGGCCCGATCCTGCACACATCGGTGTTCTACCTGCGCTGTCCGCAGCAGGAACACGGACAGTCAATGTTCTTCAAGTCGCATACCAGCCTGACGTCATCATCAGAGGGTCACGCCCATTGATTTCAATCGTCAGCAGCTTCGGTAGCAGGCCCACCATGGAAGCAATGACTCGCTTCCCCTACAAGGGGCACGGAGATGTGGGCAATACTTTTCAATTACTCTAAGTCTCAGGAAGTGAATCAGTAAAGGGATTCCTGAGTGAAGGGAGATAACAGTCTCGGATGAAATGGGTCGTGGGGGCAGCAGATACAGCATTGCCCGACAACGATGGGGACGGCAGGGTAGCTTAGCAGTCAGTGTAACACTGCTTTATGGCCAGCGCCCCCGGTTCAATTCCCGCCGATGTCTCTAAGTTTCCCCGGTGACCATCTGGATTTCTACCTGACGCTCCGGTTTCTTCCTTAATGGCAAAGACCTATGGGGTTAATAGGTTAATTGGTCATCAGTCTGCCATATGACGGCGCGGGCTATTTGGATCTTTTGCCCCGATGTACTTCTCAAAGCACATTATTTATATAATTGTTAATATTCATTTAAAGAAATTTTATAAACATCGTAATTATGCCCCCCACTGACTTCAGCTTTCCCCATTTCACCCACCTCCCCCACATTCTAGAAACTCACCGACCTCACCCACCCTTGACCAGTGCCTTTGAACAGCAGAAACGCTCGGATACAGGAAATCTGAAAATAAGCAGCGGATTTGGGTTTGGGTATTTGATCCTCCACAATATTCCGCGTGGGAATATGAACTGGAGGTGGCAGCGTTTTATTTTATACGAGCTCGACATCAACCCGGCAGGGACGGAGAGCACCCTCGGGAGCGGTCTGAGACTGGATCGAACTCGGGAACCTCCGTTCTCGAGCCACCGCCGATCTCACTGCGTCACCGGCCGACCTGGGTCGACCTGGTTTGGCCACACTTGTGAAGCGATGGTCTCTGATCATCAGCGCCACGGACTGACAACCTTTCCGGCTCTCCAAGACACCACCCTCGCTTACACACGCACCGCGTTCCCCAATGACATGTCGACAGTTTAAATGAAGAAAGAATTGGACAATGAGACCCACAGAAGGTTATTAGCATTTAGAGAATATTTTATTTCTTTACTTCAGCAACAGGAAAGCGATGGCCCAGATCCATCCAACAAGACTCTGGGGTTTGGAGCTGCGGCTGAAAGCGGGACACCAGTACGAGACTCCTCAAACCTCGAAGTCGCTTTTCAACAAGGCCTTGACTGAGGACAGCTTGTCATTCCAACCGAACTGGCGATAGTCGGTCCATTCGTCACCCTGGAAGGTGATGAGTCTCGGCCCTTTCTGGTTGAGATCCTGGTACAGAATCCACACGCCCTCCTTCACCTTATGGGAAGAGACGAGGTTGTCGAAGCCGGATTTCGACAGATCATCCGTCGTTTCCTTAATGCTGCGGGTCATGCCCCCATAGTCGACGTGTTCGCACAGAACGATCTCCGGGTTGAGCAAATTTTCCTTCACCAGGCGCAAAGAGCTAATCGCACGATCCAGGTAGTCCAGTTTTCCGTGGTCTCCTGGACCAAACACCTTGAAATCCCCCTTGAAGTTTGTGCCGTCGTACACCACCCAGTGCCGGCCAATCACTCTGATCGAGCGGACAGCATTCGTGAAGTTCTCAACAGCAAGATCTTGAACATCGTTCACAAATTCCTTCTGCTTCCCTGTAAAGTCGGGATTTTCGTACAGAATGATTTTACTCATCTCGTTAGAGCGCCGAGTTCCGTCCAGGAGCTGACAGAGGAACAGTTGCCGCGAGAGCTGATTCTCGGGTTTAAATCTCCCCAGTGTTCCGTCAAACAACCAATGGCAGCCAGCAGCCAATCACGCTCTGGAGGAGCGGCCCTCTTTGGGAGGAACCGTATCTGAGAATCAAGCTTGTTGTTTCGAAGGGTTGGTGAAGCGTGGGTGATGTCCGATTCGAGGAGCTGCGGTGTCAGCGCGGGGCGAGATAAGGAATATGGGCAGTCAGCTGGAGGAGGGGCTGATCATTAAGCTGATGCGGACTGCCCAGAACATCAGCCACCAGCGTTTTAACGAGGTGCTGGGTTCCCACCTGAGATGCAGGCAGGCAGATTTGTTTACTATGCACTGTAGCAGCAGTTATGGTCGAAATGACAATAAAAGTGATTTGACTTGAGGTGCCATGACTTGGCTATACATCAGCAGTCCTGGCACTGATCGCTGCAGTTCACCACTGGTCAGAGCGACAGCCGTCTGCTACCGCTCTTTGACTTCCCGCACTAAGCCAAGGTGGATGCTTTCTTCCAACCATAGATTTACAGGAAATTGCAGCACAGAAACAGGCCGTTTGGCCCTTCTTGGCTCTGCCGAACGAGTTTTCGGCCTGGTCCCACTGACCTGCACCTCCCCCATTTCCCTCCATACTCCTCTCAAACATGTACCTGTCCGAATTTCTCTTAAATGATAAATTGAGCTCGCAGTCACCACTTCCTCTGGCAGTTCATTCCACAGTCCCAACACTCTCTGTGTGAAGAAGCCCCCCACCCATGTTTCATTTAAACTTTCCCCCCCTTCACCATTAACCCATGTCCTGTGTTTCTTTTTCTCCCCGAGCCTCAATAGAAAAAGTCTGCTTGCATTCATTCTATCTGGACCCATCATAATTGTATACACCTCTATCAAATCGCCCCGCATTCTCTTACGCTCCAGCGAATAAAGTCCTAACCTACTCAACCTTTCTGTGTAACTCAGTTTCTCAAGTCCCAGCAACATCCTTGAAAACGTTCTCTGCACTCTTTCAACCTTATTAATATCCTTCCGGTAATCCGGTGCCAAAAGAGCACATGACACTCCAAATCCGGACTCACCAAAGCCTTACACAACCTCACCATTACATTCCGACTCTTGTAATCAATACTTTGATTTATAAAGGCCGAAGTACCAAAGGCTCTCTTTACTACTGCACCTACTTGTGAAGCCACCTTTAGGGAATTATGTATCTGTTTTTCTGGATCCCTCTGTTCTACAACACTCCTCAGTGCCCGACCATCACAGAGCGTAACGGTCCCAGAACAGATCACTTAGGCCTCCATTCGGGTTATCACCCTTCTGCAACCACACTTGGCCTACTGTGGGCAAGCCAGTTCTGGATCCACAAAGAAATGTTTCCAAGATTCTCATGCGTCTTTCTTTTCTCAATAAGCCTTGCTTGGGGTTACCTTATCAAAGACCTTGCTGAAATGCATCTGCACTACATTACGGCTATACCTTCATCAATATGTTGTCCCATTCTCAAAAAAATTGAATCAGGTTCCTAAGGCACAACCTGCCTTTGACAAAAGCACGCTGACTATTCCTAATCACATGATGCCTCTCCCAGTGCTCATGAATCCTGCCTCTCATGATTTTCTCCATCAACTTACCATCCACTGCCGTATAATTTCCTGGGCTCTCCCTTCTCGCTTTCTTGCGGAAGTGAACAACATCGGCAACCCTCCAATCCTCCAGAACCTCTCCTGTCCTCATTGATGATGATGATAAGAAATGATCTGGCATGTGTGGACGAGGACCGGCTATTTCCGTGGCAAAGCTGTTCTTGGTAGCAATGAGGCTTTCAGCTGTCAGATTCTTTCCATCGGAAAAAAAAAAGTTCTTGCCTGAGAGAAGCTAGGATAGCAAGCTACATTTACCCTTTGTTTTCAAGACACATTCATGCTCTGGTTTAGAAATATAATGTGATGATTAACAGGACCAGACAGGTAGCAGCAAATGAGGTACTTATTGAGTATAAGGAATTCAAGATAACACTTAAGAAAGGAATCATAAGGTTTCTTGATCAGACTAGGTGACGTAATCTCCTTCAAGATTCTGCGGATGTGCTAAGAGCAAAAAGAGTGAGTGACAAAGTTGGTCCTCTGAAGATCAGAAGGCTAATGCATTTGGGGAATCAAAATGAATGGTGGAAGAGCCTAAATATTTGTTTTCTTCTGAAGAGACAGGTCCTTTTTCTGAGGTACCTTTGTTTTTGATGGGACAGAGCTTGCCGGATTAAAGGAGGATCATGGATATTATGAGGGGAGAGCTCCATCAGGACAGACAGAAGAGCTCATCCAGTGTGGTGAAATGGGTGTATCTGAGAAAAAAGGTCAGGTGTAACCATACTAATGTGGCTAACTTACTGAACACTCAAAAGTGCAAGTGATTTAGAAGAACAAATTCGGCAAGCGGTCAGCGGTTTCATAAGAACTTCCGGAAATTGTTCCCAATTTACAATTACCATTTCCCCCTCTCATCCCTTCTGTGTCCCTGCCCATCAGATACCCCCGGACCTCCACCAACTCCCCATGTTCCATGCTTCTTAACGCCCTCCGATCAGATACCCCTTTCTGCAGCACTTTTTCACCAAATCTGTCATCTTCCATCTCTTTAATTCTGCTTACACCATCACCTGGTTTCACCTATCACCCACCGCTTTGAGCTTCTTCCTCCTCCCTCTGATTGTCTTGCTCTAACTTTCGACCTGTTTTTCCAGTCATGATGAATGTTCTTGGCACGAAACTTCAGCTGCTTACTAATTTGCATAGATCCTGTCCCGGCCTGCTGGGCGGCTCCACCATTTTATACTGTTACGAAGGATGACCAGCTGTGATGGGCAGAAGGGTGCAAGGTTGCTCATGACCACCTCCCCTGGGAGAATTACAAACCATTACTGTTGCCAGGCTGTGAATAAGAGTGAAAGAGATGGAACAAAACATACTGGGACTGGAACATTTGCTTCAGACAAGGGCGAGATAACACCGGGGGAGAGAGACCATATTATGACTCCTGTAAGACTCACGGCTCCGGAGAGGGCTGTTTACTTGGTACAATTCTGTTCATTAAAATTCCTCAGTGGACAGCCGCAGTGGGCTGGTTTGATTGGCGAAGCCATTCAAAGCTGATTGACACCTGAGACCCCGTGAGTAAGGATAAAAGTTAGGTCTGGAGAGACACCCCTCAGACACACCAAGAGACAGACTAGTGAGCACTGTTTAAGTGTTGAAACCCTCGAGAAAGGTATGGGGCATCGGAGACCGAACGAAGGATCGGTCAATTTTAACTCACAGTGTTTATAGCGAGGCCGGTGGGGACTTGTGTGTGTGTCAACCTTTGCCTGTGTGTCGAGTCCACTATAGTAGAACGGTCTAGCTAAACGACAGAAGGGTCATACCCGATTGGCCACAACAACACATCGACGGATCAGGATCATAAAGGAAGTTCTGACGTGCTGTCACTGTTTGCTCTCTCTCTCTCTCTCTCTCTCTCTCTCTCTCTCTCTCTCTCTCTCTCTCTCTCTCTCTCTCTCTCTCTCTCTCTCTCTCTCTCTCTCTCTCTCTCTCTCTCTCTCTCTCTCTCTCTCCCTCCCTCCCTCCCTCCCTCTCCCTCTCCCTCTCGCTATCTAACAACTACCTCAGCCTGTATGAACTGAACTGAACATTATACTCACACATGACAATTCATTATCCTCCGGACAACGATAGAGCTTGTTTATTATTGATTATTATTATACCCACACTTTTAGGTTTTGTATTGCTAACGATATAATCTGTATATTTGCATTGTTGATATTGATTTGTATATTTTACTAATAAACACGATTTTGATAATAGTACCAGACTCCAACGCATACTTTTATTTTTGCTGGTAAGACACCCAGTTACGGGGTACGTAAAAATGCAAAAACGTAACAGGTCTGTTCCGTGGGTTGAGATTCTAATTTTGAGAAATCCCAGTTTTAATGTTACAGAAACATCCAAAGCCTACAGCACAATACAGTCCTTTCGGCCCAAAAAGCTGCGCCAAACATGTCCCAAATTTAGAACTACCTAGGATTGTCCAATTGCCCTATGATTTTCTAAGCTCCAGGTAGCCATCCAAGATTCTCTTAAAGAGACCTTATCGTTTCAGCCTCCAGCAATTTCTTAGGCAGCACATTCCACGCACTCATCACTCTCTTATAAAAAAAAATAAACAAACCCCGGACAACAACTCTGTACCTATTTCCAAGCACAATAAAACGGTGCTCTCTCGTACTAGACATTTCAGCACTGGGTAAAGACCTCTGACAATGCAGAAGTCCCGATGATGATGTAGATCTGCTATTAGGGAATGAGACAGGAAAAGTGACTGAAGTTGGTGTAGGGGAACACTTTTCATCCAGCGCCCACAGTGCCATTCATTTGAAAGTACTCATGCAAAAGGATCGATGTGAAACCTGCCGATGCGGTAAATTCATGGTGAAGGCCAAAGGAGGCAATTACTGTATCTCCAGAAACCAAAGATCAAATAGAACTTGAGAGCAACGATCCCTCGAACTCCCCATACTTGCTCCCACTTTACAATTACAATTCTCCCCTCTCATCCCATCTGTGTCCCTGCCATTAGATACCCCTTGACTTCCACCAACTGCCCGCCGTTCCATGCTCTTTTAACCTTCCTTTCGGATACTCTCTTCTACAGCACTTTATCACATATCTATCATCTATCTCTTTAACACTCCGTTCCCCATCTCCTGGATTTACCTATCACCCACCGCTTTGTACTCCTTCCTCCCCTCTCTGATTGTCTTACTCTAACTTTCGACCTGTTTTTTTCAGTTGTGATGACTGTTCTTTGCACGAAACTTCAGCTGCTTATTAATCTGCAGAGATCCTGTCCGGGCCTGCTGCGCGGCTCCACCACTTTATGCAAATAAACAGCAGGTCAGCTCCTTGGGTTGAGATTCTAATTTGGAGAAAGGCCATTTTTAAAGTTACAGAAACATGGAAAAACTACAGCCAACTACAGGCAGTTCGGCCCACAAAGCTCTGCCAAACACGACCCTACCTTAGAACTACCTAGGATTGTCCAATTGCCATATGATTTTCTAAGCTCCAGGTAGCCATCCAGGACCCTATCGATTCAGCCTCCATGTACCTATCCAGAAGTCGCTTGAAAAACCCTATCATATCTGCCTCCTGCACCATTGCAGGCAACCCATTCCATGCACTCATCAATCTCTCAGTTAAAAAATATATTTACCCCTGACCTGCCCTGTGTAACTGTTCTCCAGCACCATAAGATCCTGCTTTGAAGTGATTGATACTTTCGTCGTCCGGCCCCTGACTTGAGTGTTCTTCAACAGCAATCGTTCTGAACAGCAATTAAATTGGCTGAAAACCCTCATTCTGTTCTTTAATACTCTATCGATGTGGATCAGATGCAGGACGAGGTTCTGTGAACGGACCTCAGGGTGTCAAATGTTAAAGAGCAGGACCTGCAGGGTTGTGATCTCGGGAATGGTAGATGAGACCCGAGGTAATGAGTGCGGGATCAGGACGATCATTCAGTTTCGACCTGGCTGAGCAGTTCGTGTGTGCTGATGGTATGATGTTTTTTGTATCATTGTGAAGATGGAATCTTTACAGAGGAGACAGTTCGCACTTTACATGGAAACGGTCTAATATCCTGGATAGATGATTTGTTAATAGACGATAGAAAATAGACAATAGACAATAGGTGCAGAAGTAGACCATTCGGCCCCTCGAGTCTGCACCGCCATTCTGAGATCATGGCTGATCATTCACTATCAATACCCAGTCCCTGCCTTGTCCCCATATCCCTTGATTCCCCTATCCATCAGATATCTATCCAGCTCCTTCTTGAAAGCATCCAGAGAATTGGCCTCCACCGTCTTCCGAGGCAGTGCATTCCAGACCCCTACAACTCTCTGGGAGAAGAAGCTCTTCCTCAACTCTGTTTTAAATAACTGACCTCTTATTCTCAATCCATGCCATCAATTAATGCTGCTTGGTGGGGTCTAAACGAGAGTTGCAGAGTGATAGGAAGTAGAGTGCCGGAACAGTTACTGGAGCGGTTGTAGAGACTGATGTTGGTGACCTCAAGCAAAGACAGGAATCAAAAGGTTGTGCATGGGGTAACTGGTGTCGTGACCTGCAGAATTATCGCAGGGAAGGCGAATGAGCTCAGATCCCCGATCAACAGCTGGAATTGTGACGTTGTGGCTATGACCGAGAATTGGTAGTAGGAGGGCAGGCGAGGTGGGTCAGTTTCCGGAGGTTACGTGGTTTTTCATGTGACAGAGCGTGAGAGACTAAAGGGGAATGTGTGGCATTGCTAATCAGTGATATTGTCATGGCAGAGCTCCGTCAGGACAGAGTGAAAAGCTCTTGTAGTGTGAAACGGGTGTAAATGAGAAATAAGAAAGGTGTGACCATATTAATGGGCTAAGTTACTACCCACCCAAAAGCCCAAGATATTTAGAGGAACATATTTGCCGAGATGTCACAAATCTTACAAGCATAAAGTTCAAATCTCTGGTGAGACCTCACCGAGAGTATTGTGTTCAATTCTGGTCACGTCTTTTTCGGAAAGATGTGGTAGCTATGGGGAGGACGCAGAGGAGATTTACCACCATGTTGCCTGGATTGGAGAACAAGTGATATGAAGCATGGTTTTCAGAGCAGGGACTTTTCTCTTTGGAGCGTGGAGGAATGAGAGCGGACTTGATAGAGGTCTACAAGATTATGAGAGGCATAGATAGGGTGGAATGTCTGTAATCGTTTCCTAGGGCACCAATAACAATCTCCAGAGAGCATAGGTACAAAGTTAAGGGAGGGACGTTTAGGGGAGTCATCAAGGGTAAGCTTTTTACACAGAGGGTTGTGAGTGTCTGGAATGACTTACCAGGCATGGTAGTGGAAGCTAAAACATTAGGGGTATTTAAGAGCCTCTTGGACAGGCACATGGATGAAAGAAAAATGGAGCGTTATGGGGTAGTGTTGGTTTAGAACTATTTTTAAGTGTTATATGGGTCACCACAACATAAAGTGCTGAAGGGCCTGTAATGTGCCATAGTGCTCTGTGGTTCCATGGTTCAAAGGTCGCTGTAGAGAAGGCTTTAACTTTCCATATATTCACCCGGAGTCCCGTAGCGAAGAAGGAATAGATGGGATAGACTTTACCGAAGGTTTACTTCATCTCAGCAGATCTGCTATTAGGGAATGAGACAGGCGAAGTCACAGAAGTTTCTGTCGTGGAACACTTTGCATCCGGTGGCCACAGTGCTGTCCCTTTGAATGTTCTCATTCCAAAAGATCGATGAGAACCCTGCCGATGCGGGAAATCCACGCTGAAGGACAAAGGAGGCAAGTGCTGCAACTCCAGAAATCAAAGATCAAAAGCAAACTTTTGTGGGATTTGTATGTGGAACTAGGTGAGAGTAAGCGTTCGGCACGGACTGGAAGTGCTGCGATGGCCTGTTTCCGTGCTGTAATTGTTATATGGTTAAATGGTTTCCGCCTCCACCACTGTCTCCGGCAGCCCATTCCACGCACTAACCACTCTCTGATTAAAATACGTACCCCTGACATATCCTCTGTGACTATTTCCAAGCACGTTCAAACGGTGCCCTCTCGTGCTAGACATTTCAGCCTTGTGGAAAGGCCTCTGACTATGCTGAATGCACTCTCAGTATCTTGTACACCTCTATCAGACCACCTCTCATCCTTCGTCGCTCCAAGTAGAAAAGATCGAGTACAAGCGATCTATTTTTCATGCTCCCCAATCCAGGCAAATTCCTTGTTGATCTGCTCTGCGACTTTTCAATGGTGTTCACGTCCTTCCTGTAGTCGGGCGACCAACATTCAGCTCAGTACTCCAATTGGGGTCTGACCATGGTCCTATATAGAAGCAATACTAACTCTCGGTTCTTAAACTTAATCCCACGATTAATGAAGCCCAATGGAATGCATGCCTTGTTAACCATAGGGTCAACCTGCGTAGCAGCGGTGACCATCCTATGGACTTGCACCATTATGGTGCAAGACCCTAAATAATTTTCTTCTTCTGTATTTACTCCAGAGATAGACACAAAGTCTGTGCAGTTGAGACAATGGCAATTTAACTTCATGGTCTTTAACTTCAATAACATAATTAATTTCTCTGTTTTCAGAGAGATTTTTCCTATCCCAGAAATCAGGATTGATTAATCGCTAGTGCCTAACAAGGTGTTTTCTCGGAGCCTGCAGGATGCAAGTTCAGAAATTGCCAGGGCCCAAGCAGATATTTAAGTCATCCGGAGCGTCAGGAAAGCTACCATAGATTCGGAAAATACCTGGTGTTGCCCCACAGTTTACAAATGCCTCAAAACATCAACCAGGAAATGGTACACCGCTGAATCTGAGATCAATTGTGGTATAGCTATTGGAAGATATTCTAAGTGACCGGATATAAAGTTTTTGTATTGTCATGCAATGTTTATGTATACTCAGTCGTTCAAAGTTTGAGAAAATGTCACTACAAGGATAACGTTGTTATGTTTGTGCGTGGAAGGTCATGTATGACAAATCTTAATTAATTTTTTGAAGTGATTACTAGGAAGTTGACGGGGTTAAAGCATTTGATGTTGTCTCTATTGACTTACAGCCCTTTAACAAGGGTTTACATGTAAGGTAAGTTAGGAAGATTCAATCGTCAGGTATTAATATTGAAGTAGTAAACAGGATTCAGCAGTGACTGGGTGGGAGATGCCAGAGAGTAGTGGTGGGTAACTGTCAGCCTGGAGGCCGGTGACTGGTGGTGTCCCTCGAGGATCTGTACTGGGTACAGTGATGCTTGTCATATACATTGATGATCTGGATGGGGGGGGGTGTATATTGGACTATTAAGAATGCAGTTGATACTAACATAGGTGGTATTGTGAATAATGAAGTAGCTATTCAAAGCGAGATTTAGGCCAGTTGGAAGAGTGGGCTGAAAGATGGCTGATGGAGTTAAATGCAGATGCATCAGGTACAACTTTTTGCTGAATCAATCAAAATAGGGCATACCTGGTGAATGGCAGGGCATTGAGGAAAGCAGCAGAACGGTGTGATTCAGAAATAATGGTGCATCGTTTCCTGAAGGTGGAATCTCATGTCGATGCACCATTTTTACGCAATTTCCCTCGGGATCAATAAAGTATGTCTGTCTGTCTGTCTGTCTGACCCTCTGCCGGATAGGGTGGTGAAGAAAGCTTTTAGTATGCTGGCCCTAATAAATCAGAGAATTGAGTATTGGAGTTAGTATGTGATGTTACAATTGTACGAGGTATTGATGAGGCCAAATTTTGTGTATTGTGTACAGTTCCGGTAACTAAGTTATAGGAAAGATGAGAACAAAATAGAGAGTGCACAAAGGAGCTTTACTAGAATGCTAAAATGCTAGAATTACTCAGATTTTGAATCAGGCTCGAAAGGCTCATCCTGCCTTTGACAAAGCCATCCTGACTATTCCTAATCATTCTCCGCCTCCCCTAATGTTCATAAACCCTGCATCTCAGCATCTTCTCCATCAACTTACCAGTCACTGAGGTAAAGCACACTGGCCTATAACATCCTGGGCTCTCCCTACTACATTTCTTGAATAAGGGAACATCAGAAAAATTTACACTGGTGAATCTGACATCGCCAATGGGAAAGTTATTGTAAGATATTCTAAGTGACAGGACAAAAAGCATTTGCATAGTCATGTGGTGATTATGGATGATCAAATGTAAGGAATATGTCAATGAACTTACCAGGAAAGTGAATGACGATGACGTTGTGCTCGTTGAGTACATGGACTTAAGCAATTTCTTTCACAAAGTCAACTGGGAGGCTGCTGCAGATGATTCAGTCACTCAGTATTCAGGATGAGGTAGCTAATTAGATTAGAACTAATTCTAATTAGATTAGAATTTCATATGCAAAACAACCTAACAAGGTGCTTTCTCGGAGCCTACACGATGCAAGTTCAGAAATTACCATGGCCCTAGCAGAGATAATGAGAACATGCTTAGGGACTGTAAAGCTATCAGAGTTTCGCGGAGGACCTAATGTTGCTCCAATGTTTAAAAATGCCCCTAAGCATAACCCAAGGAATAGTAGAGCAGTCAGACTGACAAAAGTCGTGGGAAAGTTAGTGGAAGAAATTCTAAGAGAGCGGACGTAATGTATTTGCATAGCAATGTACTGATGCAGGGCTGGTCACTGATTATGGATGGAATTTTTCACTGAACTTACAAGGAAAGTGATTGAAGTCGAAGTTGTGGATGTTGCCTACATGGATCTGAGTAAGGCTTTCCACGAAGTCCCCTGGGAGGCTGCTCAGGAAGATTCAGTCACTCAGTATTCAGGATGAGATAGTTAATTAGATTAGACATCGGTTTCTGAGAAAATCCGGAGTGCATAAGCAGATGATTGCCCAGGGACTGGAAGCCCCTGCCGACTGGATTGCCAGAGGAATAGGTGCTGGGTCTATTGACTATCTACAAAGGAACTAGGTTATGAAATTCACCACACAACTTGTAATTAATCGAAGCTCGCATATTGCCGCTGCAGAAGCAAGAACGTCACTCTGTTGAAACCGGACCAACAGCTTAGAACTTGAATACTACTATCCCCACGTACCAATTCTCTGTGAGACAACCTGTCTAGTAAACAACACGAAAATAGGGGATATAGATCTGTCAGAAAAAAAAACATAGAAAACCTAAAGAACAATATAGGCCAAGTGATACCCTTAGCCCTCTATTTTTCTAAGCTCCATGTGCCTACCTAGCAGTCACTCAAAGACTCTAACGATGTGGAACAGATGATGGGTGAGGTTCTGTAAACAGACCACCGTGAGTCAGATGCTGAAGAGCAGGACCTCCAGGTTTGTGATCTCGGGAATGATCGTTGTGCCCCGATGTAATGAGTGCAGAATGAGGAAGATTATTCAGTTTCAACGTGGCTGAGCAGTTAGTCTGGGATGAGGGAATCAGTCTCTTTGGATCAATGGGTGTGTGGAAGCTTTGCGGAAGGGACAGTTTGAACCTTCTCTGGAACTGGATTAATATCCTGGCGGTATAGTTTGATAATGCTGCATAGTGAGGTTTAAACGAGTGTTGCAGTTTGATAGGAACCAGAGTGCCAGAGCAGGTAGTGGAGAGGTTGTGAAACAGATGTTGGTGACCTCAGGCAAAGTCAGGAATCAAACGGTTTAGCATGGTGTAAATAGTGTCCTGACATTCAGAATGCTCCTCGGCAAGCTGAGATCCCGGATCAAATCTTTTAGTGACGAATTTTGTCCTCTGCAAGATAAGAAAGCAAATGCATTTAGAGAGTCAAAACAAATGGTAGAAGACCCTAAATATGTTTTATCTTCTGTATTCACTCAACAGACAGGTCAGTATTCGGAGGTTCTGTTGTTTTTGATGTGACAGACCGTGAGGGACTAAAGGGTGATGTCTGGCATTGTTAGTTAGGGAATTGTGATGACAGTGCTCCATCAGGACAGACTGAAGAGCTCTTCTGTTGTGGTGAAATGGGTGCAAGTAGAAATAAGAAGGATTTTAATGGGGCCATGTTACTGAGCAGACAATATTCCAAGTCATTTAGAGGAATATATTTGAAAGAGATCCAAGTCGTCAAAGCTTTTAAAAACATAACGTTTTTATAGTAGGATTTTAAACATTCCATATATTCACTCGGAGTCACCTACCGAAACTGGACTAGATGAGATAGTGTTTACAAATGTGTTGAAAACTGTTTACCTCTTCACAATTTGTAAATCCCGATTAGAGTGCCGATCAACTATTAGGGAACGAGACTGCAAAATGACAGAATTTAGTGCAGGGGAACACTTTGCACCCACTGTCCACAGTGCCATTCCTTTGATTGCTCTCATGCAAAAATATCGATAGGAAACCTGGCTATGCGGGAAATCCACGCTTAAAGCCAAAGAAGGCAATTGCTGCAACTCCAGAAATCAAAGATCAAAGTCAAACATGACAACAACGATACCTCGAACTTGCGGTAATAGTTCCCTCTTTAGATTTACCATTTCCCCCTCTCAACAATTATGTAACCCTGCCCATCACATACCCCTGGGGTCCACCCATTTGCCCATGTTCCATGCTCTTCAGCCCTCTCCTAGCAAATAGCCCCTTCTGCAGCACTTCAACACTTAGATCTAGCATTTACCATCTGTTTTAATACACCTATCCCCATCTCCTTGTGTTCCCTATCACCCACCGCTTTGTACATCTTGCACCCCTCTCTCATTGTCTTGCTCTAACTTTTCACATTATTTGTTCCAGTCATGATGACGGATCTTGGCCCGAAACCTCCGCTGCTTGCGACTTGGCAAAGATCCTGCCTGGGCATGCTGAGCTGCGCCAGCACTTTATGCAAAAAAACCAGTTCGAGTCAGTGGATTGAGATTAAGTTGGAAAAGTTCCAATTTTAATGTTATCGAAACATCGAAAACCTTCAGCAATACAGGCCCTTCGGCCCACAAAGCTGCGCCAAGCATGTACCTACCTTAGAACTACATAGGCTTCTCCCATAGCCCTCTAAATTTGTTAGATCCATGTAGCCTTCCAGTAGTTTCTTAAAATCACCTATCTTTTCCGGCTCAACGAATGTCACCTGCAGGTCATTCCACACACACAACAGTTTCAGAATAAGAACCTTACTCCTGACCTGTCCTCTGTATACGCTATATGTTCCCATAATATTTGAACTACCAGAGTGAACCACCTCAGTCTTATCCGGCCTGAACTCAATCTGCCACTTCTCAGCCCAGTTCTGCATAGTATCAACGGCCCTTTGTAAACCCTGACAGGCCTCCTCACTGTCCACAACACACCCCACCTTTGTGTCATCAGCAAATTTCCTAACCCTTCTTTCGACTTCCTCATCCACGATATTAACAAATTCCATTGAAAAAGCAGCGGTTCCGCAACAGATCCCTGAGGCACACCACTCGGCACAGGCCTCCTCCATTCAGAATATCAGCATGCTAGAGACACTCTTTCTGTGATCAAGCAAGTTCTGGATGTACAGAGCACTATCCCCTTGGTCCGAATCATCCTTACTTTCTCAATAAGCCTTGCATGTACGTATCAAATGCCTTGCTGAAAACCATATGCACTACATCTACAGCTGTAGCTGCTTCAATATGATTAGTCACACTCTCAGATTTTCAATAAGTCTCGAATGGCTCATCCTGCCTTTGACAAAGACATCCTGACTCTTCCTAATCATTCTATGCCTCCTCTAATGTTCATAAATCCTGCATCTCAGCATCTTCTCCATCAACTTACCAGTCACTGAGGTAAGACACATTCGTCTATAACATCCTGGGCTCTCCCTACTACCTTTCTTGAAAAGGGGAACATCAGAAAAATTTACACTGGTGATTCTGACAACGGTTGTGGCATAGTTATTGTAAGATGTTCTACGTGACAGGACAGAAAGCATGTGATGATTATGGGTGGTCAAATGTAAGGAATCTGTCAATTAACTTACCAGGAAAGAGAATGAGGTCGACGTTGTGCTCGTTGAGAACATGGACTTCAGCAATTTCTTTCACAGTCTCCCCTGGGAGGCTGGTCCAGAACATTCAGTCACTCAGTATTCAGGCTGAGATAGCTGATTAGATTAGAACTAATTCTAATTAGATTATATTTTCATAAGCAAAAGTTTAGGCGATAATTCTCCACAGCCTAACAAGGTGTTTTCTCGGAGCGAGCACGATGCAAGTTCAGAAATTACCAGGGCCCTAGCAGAGATAATGAGATCATCCTTAGGGACTGTAAAGCTACCAGAGTTTCGGAGAGGACCTAATGTTGCCCCACGGTTTAGAAATGCCCCTAAGCATAAACCAGGGAATAGCACAGCAGTCAGACTGACAACAGTTGTCGGAAATTTATTGGAAGAAATTCGAAGTGAGCGGACGTAATATATTTGCATAGCAATGTAATGATGAGGGGATGGTCACTGATAATGGATGGAGTTTTTCACTGATCTTACCGGGAAAGAGAATGAAGTCGAAGTTGTGGATGTTGCCTACATGGATCTGAGTAAGGCTTTCCAAAAAATCCCCAGGGAGGCTGATCAGGAGATTCAGTCACTCAGTATTCAGGATGAGGTAGTTAATTAGATTAGACTTCTGTTTCTGAGAAAATCCGGAGTGCATTAGTAGATGATTGCCCACGGACTGGAAGCCCGTGTCTACTGGAGTGCCACAGGAATAGGTGCTGGGTCTATTGACCATTTATCGAAGGAACTAGGTTACGAAATGGACTACACAACTTGTAATTAATCGAAGCTCTCATTTTGCTGATGCAGAAACAACAACTTAACTCTGCTGAAACCGAGCCAACAGCTTAGAACTTGAATACGTCATGATGACGGATCTTGGCCCGAAACCTCCTCTGCTTGCTACTTGGCAAAGATCCTGCCTGGGCATGCTGAGCTGAGCCAGCACTTTATGCAAAAAAAACCAGTTCTAGTCCGTGGATTGAGATTCCAAGTTGGAAAAGTTCCAATTTTAATGTTATCGAAACACAGAAAAACTTCAGCGCAATACAGGCCCTTCGGCCCAAAAAGCTGCGCCAAGCATGTACCTACCTTAGAACTACATGGGTTTTTCCCATAGCCCTCTAAATTTCTTAGATCCGTGTAGCCTTCCCGTAGTTTCTTAAAATCACCTATCTTTTCCTGCTCAACGACTGTCACCTGCAGGTCATTCCACACACACAACAGTCTCAGAATAAGAACCTTACTCCTGACCTGTCCTCTGTATACGCTATATGTTCCCATAATATTTGAACTACCAGAGTGAACCACCTCAGTCTTATCCGGCCTGAACTCAATCTGCCACTTCTCAGCCCAGTTCTGCATAGTATCAACGGCCCTTTGGAAACCCTGACAGGCCTCCACACTGTCCACAACACACCCCATCTTTGTGTCATCAGCAAATTTCCTAACCTTTCCTTCGACTTCCTCATCCACGACATTAACAAAATCCATTTAAAAAAGCAGCGGTTCCGGAACAGATCCCTGATGCCCACCACACGACACAGGCTTCCTCCATTCAGAATATGAGCATGCGAGAGCCACTCTTTGCCTTCACTGATCAAGCCAGTTCTGAATGCAGTCTGGTAGCTCCATACTTTCTCAATAAGCCTTTCATGGACATACTAAATGACTTGCTGAAAACCATATGGACTACATCTACCGCTGTACCTACATCAGTATGTTTAGTCACACTCTTATATTTTGAATCAGGCTCGAAATGCACTTCCTGCCTTTGACAAAGACATCCTGACTACTCCTAATCATTCTATGCCTCCCCTAATGTTCATAAATCCTGCATCTCAGCATCTTCTGAATCAACTTACCAACCACTGAGGGAAAACACATTAGTCTATAACATCCTGGGCTCTCCCTACTACGTTTCTGGAATAAGGGAACATCAGAAAAATTTATATTGGTGAATCTGACATGGGCTGCGGGAAAGTTATTGTAAGATATTCTAAGTGACAGGGTATAACGCATTTGCACTGTCATGTAATGATTATGGATGGGCAAAAGTAAGGAAATTGGCAATGCAATTACCAGGAAAGTGAATGAAGGCGAGGATTTGATCGTTCTGTACAAGGACTTCAGAAATTTCTTTCACAAATTCCCTGGGAGTCTGGTCCAGAAGATTCAGTCACTCAGTATTCAGGCATAGATTGCTGATTAGATTAGAACTAATTGTAATTAGATTATAATTTCATCGGCAAAACTATAGGCGACAAATCCCCAGAGCCTAAAAAGTGTTTTCTTGGAGCTTCCTCGAAGCAAGTTCAGAAATTTCCAGGGCCCTAGCAGAGGTAATGGGATCTTCCTTTTGGGACAGTAAATAGACAATAGGTGCAGAAGTAGACCATTCGGCCCCTCTAGTCTGCACCGCAATTCAGAAATCATGGCTGATCATTCACTATCAATACCCAGTCCCTGCCTTGTCCACATATCTCTTGATTCCCCTATCCAACAGATATCTATCAAGCTCCTTTTTGAAAACATCCAGAGAATTGGCCTCCACCGTCTTCCGAGGCAGTGCATTCCACACCTCCACAACTCTCTGGGAGATAAAGTTCTTCCCCAACTCTGTTTTAAATAACTGACCTCTTATATCAATCCATGCCCTCTGGTACCGGACTTTCCCAACGTCTGGAACATATTTCCTGCCTCAATCCTATCAAATCCTGTAATTATCTTAAACGTTTCAATCAGATCCCCTCTCAATCTTCTCAATTCCAGTGTCTACAAGCCCAATCTCTCCAATCTCTCTGCGTAAGACAGCCCTGCCATTCCAGGAATCAACCTAGTGAATCTACGCTGCACTTCCTCAATTGCCAGAATGTCCTTCCTTAAACCTGGAGACCAAAACTGTACACAATATTCCAGGTGTGGACTCACCAGGGCCCTGTACAAATGCAAAAGGACATCCCTGCTCTTGTACTCAATTCCCCTTGTAATAAAGGCCAACATTCCATTTGCCCTCTTCACTGCCTGTTGTACTTGCTCATTCACCTTCATTGACTGATGAACTAGGACTCCTAGGTCTCTTTGCGTTTCTCACTTACCTAACTCTACACCGTTCAGACAATACTCTGCCCTCTTGTTCCTGCTTTCAAAGTGGATAACTTCACATTTATTCACATTGAATGACATCTGCCAAATATCTTCCCACTCCCCCAGCCTATTCAATCACACTGTATTCTCCTAACGTCCTCTTCGCATGTCACACTGCCACCCAGTTTAGTATCGTCAGCAAACTTGCTGATATAGTTTTCAATGCCCTCATCTAAATCGTTGACATAAATCGTAAAGTGCTGTGGTCCCAATACAGAGTCCTGAGGTACCCCACTAGTCATCTCCAGCCAGTCCGAGAAACACCCATTCACTGCTACCCTTTGCTTTCTATCTGCCAACCAGTTTTCTATCCATGTTGAAACCCTGCCCCCAATGCCATGAGCTCTGATTTTACTCACCAATCTCCTATGTGGCACCTTATCGAATGTCTTCTGAAAATCTAGGTACACAACATCCACTGGCTTACCCTCGTCTAACATGCTTGTTACACGCTCGAAAAACTCCAACAGATTAGTCAAGCATGATTTGCCCTTGGTAAATCCATGCTGGCTCAGCCTAATCCTATTACTGCCATCAGGATGTGCCACTATTTTGTCCTTAATAATGGATTCAAGCATCTTCCCCACGACTGACGTTAGGCTAACAGGGCGTTAGTTCTCCGTTTTCTCCGCCCTCCCTTCTTGAAAAGCCACTCTCCAATCTTCAGGAACTGATCCTGAATCTAAGGAACATTGGAAAATGATTACCAATGCTTCCGCAATTTCCTGAGCCACCTCTTTTAGAACCCTCGGATGCAGACCATCTGGACGCGGGGATTTATTAGCCTTCAGTCCTACCAGACTACTCATCATAGTTTCTTTCCTAATGTCAATCTGTCTCAATTCCTCTGATATCTTATGACCCTGGCCCATCCAAACAAATGGGAGATTGCTTGTGTCCTCCCTGGTGAAGACAGATCTAAAATACGCATTAAATTTTGTTGCCATTTCCCTGTTTCCCATAACAATTTCTCCCAGGTCATTCTTCAAGGGGCCAACATTGTTCTTAACTATCTTCTTTCTCTTCACATAGCTAAAAAAGCTTTTGCTATCCCCTTTTATATTCCTGGCTAGACTTAGCTCATACCTGATTTTTTCTCTCCGTATTGCTTTTTTAGTTAAGATCTGCTGTTCCTTAAAACTTTCCCAATCATCTGTATTCCCACTCATCTTAGCCCTGTCATACTTATTTTTCTTGAATGCTATACAATCTCCGACTTCCTTTGTCAACCACTGTGGCCCCTTCCCCGTCTTTGAATCCTTCCTTCCCATTGGAATGAACTGCTTTTGCATCTTTTGTATTATCCCCAAAATATCTGCCACTGCTGATCCACCGTCTTTTCTGCCAGGGCATCCGCCCATTTAACTTTGGCCAGCTCTTCCCTTATGGCTCCTTTATTTAATTGCAACACTGACACCTCTGATCTGCCCTTATCCCTCTCAAATTGTAGATAAAAACTTATCATGTTATGATCACTACTTCCTAATGGCTCCTTTACTTCAAGATCACATCAATTCCTGTTCATTACACATCACCAAGGCCAAAATAGCCTCGTTCCTGGTTGGCTCAAGCACCAGCTGTTCCAAAAATACATCCCTTAGTCAGTCCCCAAACTCCCTATCCTGGGGTACAGAACCTACCTGATTCTCCCAGATTCACCTGCATGTTGAAATATCCCATAACGGCTGCATTACATTTAGCACATTTAACTCCCTAATCAACTTGTACCCAATATCCACGCTACTGTTTGGGGGCCTGTACACAACACCCATTAGGGTCTTTTTACCTTTCTGTTCCTCAGCTCAATCCACACAGACTCTACTTCCCTTGTTCCCAAGGCACCTCTTGCTAAGGACTGAATCTCATTCCTCACCAACAGGGCCACCCCACCCCCTCTTCCCATATTTCTGTCTCTACGATAGCACGTATACCCTGGTACACTCAATTCCCAGGCCTGATCCCCTTGCAGCCATGTCTCCGTTATCTCAACAATATCGCAGTTCTCCATTTTCATCTGAGCTTCAAGCTCATCTGTCTTATTTCTGACACTATGCGCATTCAATTATAGATTTCTTAGCCCATTCCTCCTCTCTTTGCTTAAAACACTGTCTATTGTACCTAACCCAGCTCCTTGAACTTCCTTCGGGCTAATTGCACCTTGAATTATGATGACCTTCTCAAGATCACCCAGACCTTCTACACATTTAACCCCATGCTCCTTCTGACCAACCCTCTGTACAACCCTCTGTAAAGCTACAAGAGTTTCGGAGAGGACCTAATGTTGCCTCACTGTTTAAAATGCCCCTAAACATAAACCAGGGAATAGTACAACAGTCAGACCGACAACAGTTGTGGGAAAGTTACTGGAAGAATTTGTAAGTGAGCGGACATTATCTATTTGCATAGCAATATAATGATGAACGGCTGGTCACTGATTATGGATGGAGTTTTTCACTGTCTTACAATAAAGTGAATGAAGTGCAAGTTGTGGATGTTGACTACATGGACCTGAGTAAGGTCTTCCACAAAGTCCCCTGGGAGGCTGCTCAGGAGATTCAGTCACTCAGTATTCAGTGTGAGGTAGTTAATTAGATCAGACATCGGTTTCTGAGAAAATCCGGAGTGCATCAGTAGATGATTGCCCACGGACTGGAAGCCCGTGTCTACTGGAGTGCCACAGGAATAGGTGCTGGGTCTCTTGACCATTTATCGAAGGAACTAGGTTACGAAATGGACTACACAACTTGTAATTAATCGAAGCTCGCATATTGCTGATGCAGAAACAACAACTTAACTCTGCTGAAACCGGGCCAACAGCTTAGAACTTGAATACATCATGATGACGGATCTTGTCCCGAAACCTCCGCTGCTTGCTACTTGGCAAAGATCCTGCCTGGGCATGCTGAGCTGAGCCAGCATTTTATTCAAAAAAAACAGTTCTAGTCCTTGGATTGAGATTCCAAGTTGGATAAGTTCCAATTTTAATGTTATCGAAACACAGAAAACCTTCAGCGCAATACAGGCCCTTCGGCCCACAAAGCTGCGCCAAGCATGTACCTACCTTAGAACTACATGGGCTTTTCCCATAGCCCTCTAAATTTCTTAGATCCATGTAGCCTTCCCGTAGTTTCTTAAAATCACTTATCTTTTCTGGCTCAACGAATGTTACCTGTAGGTCATTCCACACACACAACAGTTTCAGAATAAAAACCTTACTCCTGACCTGTCCTCTGTATACGCTATATGTTCCCATAATATTTGAACTACCAGAGTGAACCACCTCAGTCTTATCCGGCCTGAACTCAATCTGCCACTTCTCAGCCCAGTTCTGCATAGTATCAACGGCCCTTTGGAAACCCTGACAGGCCTCCTCACTGTCCACAACACACCCCACCTTTGTGTCATCAGCAAATTTCCTAACCTTTCCTTCGACTTCCTCATCCACGACATTAACAAAATCCATTAAAAAAGCAGTGGTTCCGGAACAGATCCCTGAGGCACACCACACGGCACAGGCCTCCTCCATTCAGAATATCAGCATGCTAGAGACACTCTTTGCTATCTGTGATCAAGCAAGTTCTGGATGTACAGAGCACTATCCCCTTGGTCCGAATCATCCTTACTTTCTCAATAAGCCTTGCATGTACGTATCAAATGCCTTGCTGAAAACCATATGCACTACATCTACAGCTGAAGCTGCTTCAATATGATTAGTCGCACTCTCGGATTTTCAATCAGTCTCGAAAGGCTCATCCTGCCTTTGACAAAGACATCCTGACTCTTCCTAATCATTCTATGCCTCCCCTAATGTTCATCAATCCTGCATCTAAGCATATTCTCCATCAACTTACCAAACACTGAGGTAAGACACATTAGCCTATTGCATCCTGGGCTCTCCTTGTTGCATTTCTTGAATAAGGGAACATCAGAAAAATTTACACTGGTGAATCTGACATCGGCTGTGGGAACAGTATTGTAAGATATTCTAAGTCATGTAATGATTATGGATGGTCAAAGGTAAGGAATTTGGCAATGATCCTACCAGGAAAGTGACTGAAGGTGAGGATTTAATCCTTCTGTACATGGCCTTCAGCAATTATTTTCACAAATTGCCCTGGGTGGCTGGTCCAGAATATTCAGTCACACAGTATTCAGGCATAGATAGCTGATGAGATTAGAACTAATTCTAATTGGATTATATTTTCATAATCAAAATAACTAAGAAAATTCCCCACTGCCTAACAAGGTGCTTTCTCAGAGCCTGCAAGATGCAAGTTCAGAAATTACCAGGGCCCTTGCAGAGATAATTAAATCATACTTAGGGACAGTAAACCTACCAGTGTTTCGGAGAGTACCTAATGTTCCACAACTGTTGAAAAAAGCTCCTATACATAAACCAGGGAATTGTACAGCAGTCAGGCTGACAACAGTTCTGGGAAAGTTATTGGAAGATATTCCAAGTGAGCGGACTTAATGTATTTATATAGCAATGTAATGATGAAGGGCTGGTCACTGATTATGGATGGAGTTTTTCACTTAACTAACCAGGGAAGTGAGTGAAGTGGAAGTTGTGTATGTTGCCTACTTGGATCCCAGTAAGGCTTTTCACAAGGTCCCCAGATGAGGCTGCTCAGGAAGATTCAGTCACTCAGTATTCAGGATGAGGTAGTTAATTAGATTAGATATAGTTTTCTGAGAACATCCGGAGTGCATTAGTATATGATTGCCCCCGGTCAGTAAGCCCTTGTCCCCTGCAGTGCCACAGGAGTAGGTGCCATTTATCAACGGAAGTAGGTTATGAAATTCACGACACAACTTGTAATTAATCGGAGCTCGCATATTGCCTCTGCAGAAACAACAACTTAACTCTGTGGAAACCGGGTCAACAGCTTAGAACTTGAATACTACTATCCCCACGTACCAATACACTGTGACACAAATTGCCTAATTTAGAACACCGAAATAGGGGATATACCTACGTCCGAAAAACTCCGAAAACCTACAGAACAATACAGGCCTTCGGAAGACAACTCTCTGCCGAACATGTACTTCATTTAGTAATTAGCAAGTGATACCCTTAATCCTCTATTTGTCGAAGCTCCATGTAGCTACCTAGCAGTCCCTTAACGACTCTAACGATGTGGAACAGATGATGGATGAGTTTCTGTAAACAGTCCTCCTTGAGTCAAATGCTGAAAAGCAGGACCTCCAGGTTTGTGATCTCGGGAATGATCCTTGTGCCCCTATGTAATGAGTGCCAAATTTGGAAGATTATTCAGTTTCTCCGTGGCTGAGCAGTTAGTGTGGGATAAGGGAATCAGGCTCTTTGGATCAATGGGCAGTTGGAATCTTAACGGAACGGACAGTTTGAACCTTCGCTGGAAGTGGACTAATATCCTGGAAGGATAGTTTGTTAATGCTGCATAGTGAGGTTTAAAAGAGTGCTGCAGTTTGATAGGAACCAGAGTACCGGAGGAGTTAGTGGAGATCTTGTGAAACAGATACTGGTGACCTCAAATAACGTTAGGAATCAGACGGTTAAGCATGTCGTAAATAGTGTCCCGACCTTCAGGATGGTCGTCGGCAAGCTGAGATACAGGATCAAATTTGTTAGTGCCAAATTTGGTCATCTGGAAGATAAGAAAGCTGATGCATTTGGAGAGCCAAAATAAATGATGGAAGACCCTATATATTTCTTCTTCTGTATTTACTCAACAGATAGATCGGTTTTCGGAATTTCTGTTGTTTCTGATGTGATGGACCTTTAGGGTCCAAAGGGGGGTGTGTGACATTGACAATCAGGGACATTTTGACGACAGTGCTCAATAAGGACAGCCTGACGAGCTCTTCTAGTGAGGAGAAATTGGTGCACGTGAGAAATAAGAAAGGATTTAATGGGGCCAAGTTACTGACCACACAATATTCCAACAGATTTAGAGGACTAAATTTGCCAAGAGGTCAAAGTTTTTACAAATATAACATTTTTATAGTAGGGTTTTAAACTTTCCATCTATTCACTCGGAGTCCCCTAAAGAAACAGGACTAGATGAGATAGTGTTTGCAAATGTGTTGGAAAAGGTTTACCTCATCACAATTTGTACATCCCGTTTAGAGTGCCGCTCTGCTCTTAGGGAATCTGAATGCAAAATGACACAATTTTGTGTAGGGGAACACATTGCACTCACTGGCCACAGTGCCAATCCTTTGATTGTTCTCATGCAAAAAGATCGATGAGAAACCAGCCGATGCGGGAAATCCACCCTTAAGGCTAAAGGAGGCAATTACTGCATCTCCAGAATATACATCGAACCATTTTAAAATTACCCTTTCCCCCTCTCAACAATTCTGTGACCCTGCACATCACATCCTCCTGTGTTCCCACTTCACTATGTTCCATGCGCCTCAGCCCTTTCCTATCAGATAGACCCTTCTGCAGCACTTCAACACTTACATCGTGCATCTTCCATCTTTTTAATACACCTATCGCCAACTCCTTGTGTTCCCTATCACCCACCGCTTTGCACATATTGCACCCCCTCTATTTGACATGCTCTAAATTTTCATATTATATGTTCCAGTCATGATGACGGATCTTGGCCCGAAAACTCCGCTGCTTGCTACTTGGCATAGATCCTGCCTGGGCGTCCAGAGCTTCGCCAGCATTTTATGCATATAAACCAGTTCGAGCCCGGCGGTGGAGATCCTAAGTTCAGAAAGTTCCAAATTTAATGTTATCGAAACATAGAACACCTTCAGCACAATACAATTCCTTCGGACCACAAATGTGTGCCAAGTACGTACCTAACTTAGAACTACATAAGCTTTTCCCATAGCCCTCTAAATTTCTTTGTTCCATGTAGCCATCCATTAGTTTCTTAAAATCACCTGTTACGGATTCAGGCAACAATAAATATGTGAGCTAGGCAGGAGTTATTATAACAATTAACACGTTTATTAAACACTGAAAACAAACCCTACAAAAGTAAACAAATCACGAACGTAACCGGAAATCAGCTGCTATGCGGCATCTTACACAGTTCTTAAAGCAATGAAGCTCAAGCAGTTCTTAAAGCTTTGTTGCAAAAATAGATCTTTAAAGTAGTATTACCAAAAGTTCAAAATGCTCACAGTTCATTTAAGGGAGATACTTTTTAAGACGATTTAAATTCTCTTTCACGTAGTGTTGCTTCGGTTCCCGAATTCGAACATTTTTCCCTCGAAGAATTTACGAAACGAAATGGCTTAAAGGCACTATCCTTTCCTTTACAACACTGTCCTCAATCCTTTCTGCTATTTCGCAGGGACTAACACAAGAATAGTCGACGAATTCCTTACGAATAAGGATCAAACAACTCGAACCCTTTTCACGGTCGAAATCGATTCTCCTCGATCTTCTATCTCCCGAACTCCGATCTTCCCTCTCCACTGATTATAACTAGCAGTATTGTAAATAAACTGCTGGCAATGACCTTTTAAACCTTAGGCATTGGATAAATCTTTATCTGTCAACCAAACTGCGTCATCACAATAAATCACTCAGTGGCATGAAGTGAACATGGCAAATCCAGCCACGAACTGCCCCACCTCACAGGGAGTGGTCCCCCTTTTATACCCTGTTAAAAACCATGTCACATGACTTCTACTGGCGGGAAAATGACGTCACTCCACCATCACAAGACCATTACCTCAACTCCAGTACAGCTTCAACCCCAGTCACGTGGCAAGGGTACCACGGTCACGTGTCACAAGTACGTAACACCTCCCTCCAAAAAAAAACATTGTAGGTCTGACAAAAAATAATCAAAAATTATTTACAAGAAAAACAAATATATAACTTTTTTAACATGCACAATATACAATACCATCATATAACATCTTACAACTCACAATACAATAGGAGTGTTACAATTAAAAAAAAACACTCCATAAAAAATACATTGTACAGTCAACATCGAGATCGACAATCAGCAACCGCATTATCTTTACCTTTAATATGAGATATAACAATTTTGTACTCTTGTAACATCAAACTCCAATTTAATAATCTTCTGTTTATGTTTTTCATCTTACTCAGAAAAACTAACGGATTATGATCAGTGTAATCAATAAGTAGTTTTTGAGTTGCACCAACGTATACCTCAAAATATTCCAAAGCTCAAACTATAGATAACAATTCCTTCTCTATTGTCCAATAGTTCCTTTGATGCTTAGTAAATTTCTTAGAAAAGTAAACTACTGGATGAGCAACCTCATCACCCTCATTCCTTTGCTTTAATACTGCTCCTGCAGCCTCATCACTAGCAACTACAGCTAATGAAAAAAGTTTTTCAAAGTCAGGTGCCTGAAGCACAGGATGCTGACATATCATTGTTTTCAATTTTTTCTAATGCTTCTTGACAAGGCACTGTCCACACAAACTTCACATTCTTCTGCAAAAGGTTAGTTAATGGAAGGGCAACATTAGCAAAATTCTTATAAATTTTTCGATAATATCCTACTATTCCCACGAATCTTCAGAGAGTTTCTTTCCCCGTTGGAGTGGGAATCTCTGAAATTGCCCGAACCTTTGCCAGAACAGGAGCTACCTTACCTTGACCCACAGCATAACCAAGGTAAGTATCAGTGGCTTGTTCAAATTCACTCGTAGCAAAATTAATAATTAAGTTAGCTTTTGAAAGCCACGGGAATAATGTATGCTTCCAAAGTATCATTCACTGTCACTAAATCAACAGTATAATCATCAGTATCTTTTAATCGTTGAATCACAGAGTTAATCATCCTCTGAAAGTACCTGGGGCTTCCCTCGTCCCAAATGGAAGAACATTATATTCATATAGCCCAGAGGGAGTTACAAATGCAGAAATCTCTCTACCTCTGTCAATTAATGGAACACACCAATACCCTTACAATAAATCAATCTTTGTAAGCAACTTTGCATTTCCAACTTTATTTACACAATCATCTACTCTAGGAATTGGATATGCATCTGTTTTCGTTACAGCATTCACCTTCCTATAGTCCGTACAGAACCAAATACTACCATCTGGTTTTGGCACCATAACATAAGGTGAACTCCAATTCGAGTTATAATGTCTAATAATATTATTCTCTAACATATATTCATTTTTTTTCTCAGCAAGTTCACATTTTTCCATGTTCATCCTATATGGATGTTGTTTAATAGGTTTGGCATCCCCAACATCTACATCATGTGAAGCTATAGTAGTCCTACTCGGAACATCTGGAAACAACTCCTTATATTTAATAATTAATTTATGCATCTGTTGTTTCTGCTCTAGCTGTAAATGTGCTAATTTCTCATCAATATTTTCCAGAATTGTTGAATTAACAATGTTAAATCTAACAGAAACAATGTTGGATTTAGAATGAAATTCAGATGAATCATGTATCATGTCCCTAGTTAAATAAAACTCATTCTCACTAACCACAACAGTCACAGAATCAGTTTACTTCACAAAATATGGTTTTATCGTATTTATATGGCAAAGTTGTGTTGACCTGCTACAATCTGGAGTTTTTATCACGTAATCCACATCATTGATTTTAGACACAATTTTATAAGGACCATGAAATCTAGCTTGTAAAGGATTCGATTGCACTGGGAAAAGAACCAACACTTTATCTCCAGGCTTAAACATCCTCATTCTAGCTTCTTTATCATACCAAGTTTTCATTTTCTCCTGAGCCAATTTTAAATTTTCCCTGGCAAAGCTTCAAGCTTTATGTAACCTGTCCTTAAATTTCAAAACATAGTCCAACAAATTAGTGTGTATTTCCTTACTAGTACATTGTTCCACTGTCCTTTTAATAAAGCTAAAGTCCTCTAAATCTATGCCCAAACACAATTTCAAATGGACTGAAACATAAAGAATCCTGTACCGATTCCCTGACTGCAATTAAAAATAAATTTATACCCTCATCCCAATCCTTTTCATTTTCCACACAATATGTCCTACTCATATTTCTTGAGGGTGGAATGAAACCTCTCTAAGACACCTTGCGATTCTGGATAGTATGTAGACGAAAGATTTGCTTAGTTCCCAATTTATAAACTATCTGTTGAAACAATCCAGACATAAAATTACTGCCTTGATCAGTTTGTATTTCCCTAGGTAATCCAAAATAAGTAAAGAATTTTATAAGAGCCTTTGTCACAGTTTTAGCTTTTATATTCCTAAGTGCTACTGCCTCTGGAAACCTAGACGAAGTACACATGATAGTCAACAAGTACTGATAACCAGTTTTTGTCTTCGGTAATGGACCAAGACAATCTACAATAACTTTAGAGAACGGTTCACCAAATGCTGCAATAGGTTGTAATGGAGCCACTGGTGTAATATGATTTGGTTTACCCACAATTTGACAAATATGGTACGTTTTACAAAACATCGCCACATCTTTTCTTAAACCAGGACAGTAAAATGTTTTAAAATCTTGTCCACAGTTTTCCTTACCCCTGGATGTCCACCTAAAGGCACACTATGTGCCTTTAGGGACAACTACCTGCTAATCAACTTTCCATTCCTCACTTGCAGCAATTGTAGGCGATCTTCACTTCCTCATCAACACTCCTTTTTCCAAATAATATCCTACTGGCACATTCTCAATTTCACTATCTAGTAGAGCTTGTTCTCTTAATTTTATAATCTCAGGGTCTCTATTCTCTATGCTCTGCTATCATCTCCTTCCGAGACAGAGATAGATCTTCATAGTCAGACAAACGCCAAGCATCCTGTTCAAACAATAAAGGTAAGAAAGTCTCTGACACATCCTCAAAACTCGAATCCTGAGTTGAACAGTCATGAGTAACAACCTCATTCTGCACATCAATCTTTTTAGCCATAGCTCTAGTCACAACACAGGAAGAATCTGTGTTAGAATTCAACTCTGGTTCCTCTGACTCCGTTGTCAAATGCACTTCAGGAAAAACTTCTCCACCTGCCAAGTCATTACCTAAAATTAAAGAAATACCCTTCACAGGTAAGCTATGCTGTAATCCTGCTTTAACAGATCTAGTAACTAACCCTGAATTTAAATTTACTTTATGCAAATGTACAGGCATATAATTACTCCCAACCCCTCTTATATATTTTACCTCACCAGTATCAGACTCTCCATTTAACTTCAACACACTGTCCAACATCAGTGATTGAGAAGCATTTTTATTGGCACCAGAGTAGATCCTTCTTTCAAGAATATAAACCCTTCAGTTATAAAATGATCATATTCCTTTCTAACTTGGTCAGACTCTAACAAAACCTCATTTGTGTTTATTAAACCCTGCAATTTTACAGGTGCTTCAGTATGCTGCACACAAGCATCTGGAACTGCTTTCTCCTCTTTCTTTTTCAATCTGAAACAGTTAGCTATTACATCTCCAGGTTTCTTACAATAGTTGCAAGTAAGACTAAACTGTCTTTCCCTCACAGGTTTTCCTTCCTCCTTACCTTTCTCATTAACTTCTGGTTTAATTTCTGATTTACCTTGAGTCTCCCTGTTATTTTTCATCTTAAAAATTCTGCACTGAGGAAATTTATTCTTTTGGATTAAAACACACTCATCTGCTAATCTAGCGCAGTCCTACAATTTATAAGTATCTCTCTCCTTTAAGTAGGTCCTTACTTCAACAGGAATGCTTCTTTTAAATTCCTCCATTAAAATCAACTCTTTCAATGTATCATAGTCCTCATTGACATTTTTAGAAGAAACCAATCTCTAAAAAATATAGCTTTATCATAGGCAAATTCCAGATAAGTCTTTTCCACAGACTTCTTCGAACTTCGGAATCTTTTTCTATACGCTTCTGGGACTAATAAGTATGACATTAAAATATGCATTTTCACAATATCATATTCAAGTGCTTGCGCAGCAGTGAAACTTGGTGTGCTTTGCCTTTAATTACACTCTGTTACAACACTGACTATTTATCTTTCGGCCACTCTGACATCTAAGCAATAGTTTCAAAATGTTGGAAATATCTTTCCACTTCTGTTTCACTAAATGGAGGGACCAATTTAATTTCTTGACTAGAAACAAACGGCTTTTAAGACCAGATGACTGATTCCCAGACATTAATTCCATCGTTACATATTCAAATTCCCTTTTTTTCTGATCAGCTTCTAACCTACAACGCTCCAATTCTGCTTTACTTTGTTCCAACTTCATTTGCTCGATTTGCAACTGCATCTCCAGATTACTTATTGGAAACGACTCTAAAATCGATTAATCAAAAACACCCGAATACACATAGTGTGACGCGATTTTTCACTGTATTACAGCCT
The DNA here is from genome assembly GCF_030144855.1 of Hypanus sabinus. Classification (NCBI taxonomy): domain Eukaryota; kingdom Metazoa; phylum Chordata; class Chondrichthyes; order Myliobatiformes; family Dasyatidae; genus Hypanus; species Hypanus sabinus. The sequence continues at coordinate 161,331 of NW_026781576.1, read as the reverse complement.
TTGATGTAGTCTGCAAAATACCGTTAGTTGCAATCTGCTAGTTATCTCAGACACCTCAGTTTTTTTCGCCAACGCTAACAACACCGCGCCTGGCGAAACCAGAAACTCAACAATATTCATTGTTGCCGAATACCACTCACAAGCCAATCACACAAAAGAACCGAGTATTCTCCTTTTCCAAAATACCGATCCAAAAGTTAGCAAGCATTTAAACTCAAACGATCCAATCCGGACGCACCCCCCATATTTATGTTACGGTTTCAGGCAACAATAAATATATGAGCTAGGCAGGAGTTTTTATAACTAATAACACTTTTATTGAACACCGAAAAAAACCCCCACCAAAAGTAAACAAATCATTAACCTAACCAGAAATCAGCTGCTGTGCGGCAGCTTAAACAGTTCTTAAAGCAATGAAGCTTTAACAGTTCTTAACGCGATGTTGCAAAAACTGTTCATTAAAGTAGTATTGCCAAAAGTTCAAAATGCTCACAGTCCATTAATGGGAGAGACTTCATAAGACGATTTAAATTCTCTTTCACGTCGTGTTGCTTCGGTTCCCAAGATCGAACTTTTTCCCACGAAGAATTTACGAAACGAAAAGGCTTAAAGGCACTGTCATTTCCTTTACAATGCTGTTCTCAATCCGTTCTGCTACTTCGCAGGGATTATCACGAGAACAGTCAACGAATTCCGACCAAATAAGGATCAAACAAGGTCGAACCCGTTTCACCGTCAAAATCGATTCCCCTCGATCTTATATGTCCCGAACTCCGATCTTCACTCTCCACTGATTTTCAACTAGTAGTATTGTAAAGAAACTGCTGGCAGTGACCTTTTAAACTTTATGCATTAGTTGAAACTTCATCTTTCAATTGAACTGCGTCATCACATTAAATCACGCAGTGGCATGAAGTGAACAGGCCAAATCCAGCCACGAACTGCCCCTCCTCACAGGGAGTGGTCCTCTTTTTATACCCTGTTAAAAAACCCTGTCTCATGACCTCTACTGGTCGGAAAATAACGTCACTTCACCATCACAAGACCATTACCTCAAGTCCAGTATCGCTTCAAACCCAATCACGTGACAAGGGTACCACTGTCACGTGTCACGAGTACATAACACACCTATCTTTTCCGGCTCCAACACTGTCACCTGCAGTTCATTCCACACACTCAACAGTATCAGATTAAAATATTTTCTACTGCAGTGTCCTCTGTATACGCTAATGCTGCGATCGTATTTGTTCTACCAAAATGAACCACCTCAGACTTATCTGGCTTGAACTCAATTTGCCATTTCTCAGCCCAGTTCCGCATACTATCACCGACCTGCTGTAACCCCTGACAGTCCTCAAAAGTGTCCACAACACACCCCAACTTTTTGTCATCAGCAAATTTCCTAACCCATCGCACCACTTCCTCATCCACGCCATTGTCAAAATCCATTTAAAAAAAAAACAGCGGACCCAGAACAGATCCCAGAGGCGCACCACACGGCACAGGCCTCCTCCATTCAGAATGTGACCCTTCTAGAGCCACTCTTTGTCTTCTCTTATCAAGGCAGTTCTGGAGGCATAAAGCACTATCCCCTTGGTGCGATACCTCCTTACTTTTTCAAGAAGCCTTTCATGGATATAGCAAGCGCCTTGCTGAAAACCATATGCACTACTAGACGTATCACTCTCAAATTTTGAATCAGGCTCGAATGGCACATCCTACCTTTGACAAAGCCATCCTGACAATTCCTAATCATTCTATGCCTCCTCTAATGTTCATAAATCCTGCATCTCAGCATTTTCTCCAACAACTTACCAACCACTTAGGTAAGACACATTAGCCTATAACATCCTGGGCTCTCCCTATTACCTTTTTGAATAAGGAAACATCAGAAAAATTTACACTGGAGGTCGCATGATGGCGCTTATGGAGTAAACCGCTATCGGCTTTGCTCCAAATCTTTTATGTCTGTTTAACCTACAAACACCCCTTGAACGATCTTTTTGTACTTATTCTAAAGGGGTCTAAACATACAGAATTTTTCTTTTTAACTATTCGATCTATTTTCAGCTCGCTGAAATGTCTAAAGCAAAAGTATCGAAACAGACAAAAGAACCGATAACTTTAGAAACAATTCTGAAGCTTATAGAAGATAAATTTGAAGGACTGGAGAGAAAAATAACTGCACAGCTCATTGCGTTTGATGAGCGTTTAAAATCATTCGAAGGAAAACTTCAAACACTTACACTGGAATTACAAAAACAACAAGCAGGTATTTTGGTACTTGAAGAAGCCGCTCGCAAGAAAGATCGTATTATCGAAACGTTGGCACAAGAGCAAGCTTCGACTTCTCAACAGATGGATCGTTATAAATCTAAAATTACTGATCTTGAAAATTGCTCTCGAAGACGAAATCTTCGGCTAATTGGGATTCAAGAAAAATTTGAAAACGGTGATATTACCGCTTTCTTTTCTACAATACTAACGGATGTCTTTGGTTCAGAAGTTCTGGACTCTCCTCCAATAATCGATCGTGCTCACCGTGTCTCTCACTATCGTTCTGATTCAAATAAACCACGACATGTAATTCTCCGGATCCATTACCCTCATACCAAAGAGCGTCTGATTCGGGCGGCTCGGAAAAAGGGTATGATTATCTATCAAGAATTTAAATTTCGTATTTTGGAAGATTATAGCCCTGAGGTTTTAAGGGCAAGAATGGCTTTTAGACCGGTTATGTCGAAGATTCACCAGATACGCTGCAAGCAAGCGCTGTTATTTCCCGCACACCTGAGAGTTACTTCTGAAGACGGAACTTCTCTGCTGTTCAAATCTCCAGCGGATGCTCAAAGCTTTTTGGAACAATGACACTCTATCGGGTTGGCTAATGTAATAATTAGTCTATAAATTTCGATCTTTTACAGAATGATGTTTTTTTTAGGTATGGCTTACATGTCTTTTTTATATATGGTAAAAGTTCTTTTTTTGTTTATTATTTTTTATATATGTTATTAATCTATTAGCCTTGAAAATAACTTATTAGGGTTCCTTTTTTTAAGTTTGTATAAGTTTTTTCATATTTTAACATTTAAATATTAAAATGTTTAAAAACAAATTATAATAAAATGGCGTTTCTTCTTTCCGCAGACTCTAGTGCTTGGAACGTCATATCCGTTTTGATGAGTTTGAAAGTTTTAAACTCTCATTTAAAGGGTTAAAAAATTAAATTGATAAAACCCATAAATAAATAATACTAAATTAGTATTGTATTAAAACTTCTTTTAAACATCCTGAAACAATTTCGGATCCACAAGGTAGATTTTTGCTTATTACAGGTCCACTTTTCACTCAACAAGTTGCTTTAATTAATGTTTATGCTCCAAATACTGATTGTACCGAATTTTTAAATGCTTATTTACATCCTTTCCTAATCTGAAACAATATCGATTGATAATGGGTGGGGATTTTAACTGTTGGTTAAACCCTTTGATGGTTAGATCCATGCCCAACCAAATTCTTCCTAATAAATCGGTTTCTCTTATTAACTCTTTTATCATTAATTCAGCTATTTATGAAATTTGGCGTTTTCTACACCCTAATGACAGAGTTTTCATACTTTTCCCATGTTTATCATAATTACTCAAGAAATGATTACTTCTTCATTGATCACCATTTACTTACAGATGTTACTGATTGTAAATATGACTGTATTACCATATCTGATCATGCACTTCTGAAATTATCTATTAAAATAACGGATTCATATATCAATGCTAAATTTGAGGTTTAATCCTATTTTATTGCAGGGTTTAGACTTTGTTAACTTTATTAAACAACAAATTGATTTGTTTTTCTCAACAAATTCTACAGCAGAGATCTCTAGTGGAATTTTGTGGGATACTTTTAAAGCATATATTCGTGGACAGATTATTTCATACTCTGATGGAGTTAGGAAACGAACTAATTCTAAAATATTAACATTAGTTGATAAAATCAAAGCAATTGATAAGACCTATTCAATGACCCCTAGCAAAGAACTTAATAAAGAAAGAGTGGAACTTCAAATGGAACATAGTTTATTATTATCCTCTTCGATTGAAAGTCAGTTAATTAAATCAAAAACCCAATTCTATGCGTATGGAGATAAGTCTGGTAAATTACTGGCTAACCAATTGAAAATCGTTTCGGATAAACGACAAATTACTAGGATTCGTAAACAAGATGGTACTCTGACGATCGATCACAAAGAGATAAATAAAGACTTTCAAGATTTTTATAACTCCTTATATCAATCAGAATTCACTAAGGACTTTTCTATAATAAATGACTTTTTAAGGAAATTGAATTAAGTAACTGTTGAGGATAACGTAATTTTATATACACCTATTACGGAGTCTGCAATAGAAAAGGCTATTCTTTCAATGAATTCTGGTAACGCTTCTGGTCCAGATGGTTTTCCCGTAAAATTTTTTAAATCTTTTTCTTCTATACTTTCTCCTTGGCTTTGCAAAATGTTTAAAGATGCATTATGTATAGGTAAATTACCACAATCTTTTTATGAAGCTTCTATTTCTTTAATTTTAAAAAAGGTAAATAATCTACTGAATGTGCATCCTGCCGGCCTATATCCTTGTTAAATACGGATTTTAAGATTTTCAGAAAAATTTTGGCTACTAGATTAGAAGATATATTACCTCGAATTATTTCTGAAGATCAGACTGGATTTATTAAAAATCGCTATTCATCTTTTAACATTAGAAAATTAATTAACATTATGTATACTTCTTCATCTAAAATACCAGAATGTGTTATTTCTTTAGATGCTGGTAAAGCATTTGATTGAGTTGAATGGCCATATTTATTTACTACAATGCATCTATTTAATTTTAGTTCAAAATTTATATCATGGATTAAATTAATATACCATAAACCTTAAGCTTCGGTGTTTTCCAATAATCAAAGATCTCCTTTTTTCAGTTGTTTCGTGGTACAAGGCAAGTTTGCCCTTTAAGTCCTTTACTATTCTGGGTATTACCCGTGGGGAGAGGACGTATAAAGTATCATTATATGCTGATGATTTGTTATTATATATATCTGACCCTGAAAGATCTATTCCTGCTATTTCGTCTTTGCTTGCTCAATTTAGTAATTTTTCTGGTTATAAATTGAATTTTAACAAGAGTGAACTATTTCCATTATATATGCAAGTTACAATTTATAAACATTTACCATATAAAATTGTTACAGATTATTTACTTATTTAGGTATTAAAATTACTAAAAAACATGAAGTTTTATTTAAGGTTAACTTTTTACCTTTAATTGATCAAATTAAGCAACTTGCTATTCGGTGGTCTCCACTATCTTTGTCATTGGATGGTAGAGCTAATGCTGTTAAGATGATGATACTAACTAAATTCTTATATTTATTTCAAGCATTACCAATTTTTATTCCTAAAGCTTTCTTTGATACTATTGTCTCCAAAATATCTTCTTACTTGTGGCAGAACAAAAATCCTAGAATGGGCAGAAAAAAAAAATTACAGAAGCCTAAGAAGGAGGTCGGCTTGGCTTTACCAATCTTAAGATTTTACTATTGGGCATTTAATATACAGTATTTAATATTCTGGACACAAGCATTGACTATAGCTACTTGCCCACAATGGGTAAATTTGGAATGTAAATCTGTGCAAGATTTTTCACTGATTTCAATCTTAGGATCTTCACTTCCTTTTTCTTTGTTCAAATTGAATGAACAGGTAACTAATCATATAGTCAGATATACATTACGAACTTGGTTTCAATTTCTTAATTTTTTTGGTTTGAATAAATTTATTTTATCATGCCCTATAATATTTAATTATTTTTTTCGGCCTTCACCTATGGATCAAGCTTTTCTTTTATGGAAAACAAAAGGTATAACATGTTTTCGTGATCTGTTACTGGATGATAACATTAAGTCCTTTGAACAGCTATCTAATAAATATAATTTACCTAAAACCCATTTTTTCAGATATTTGCAAGTTAAATTTTTTTTGTATAATGAGTTGCAGTCTTTTTCGAAAGAATGCCCATTGGACATTACAGAAAGAATTTTAGCCCTTAATCCTTATCAAAAGGGTTTAGTAGCCATCATTTATAAGATGATCATGAATTTACAGTCATATGTATCGGAAAAAAATAAGAAGGATTGGCAAGAAGAGTTGCATTGTCCTATATCTACTGAGCAATGGGATAAAATTTTATTATTGGTAAATTCGTCCTCTGCTTGTGCTAAACATGCCCTAATACAATTTAAGGTATTACATAGAGCTCATATGTCTAAGGAAAAACTGGCTCGATTTTATTCTCATCTTAATTCATCCTGCGATAGATGTTTTTCTGATGTTGCTTCATTGACTCATATGTTCTGGTCGTGTCCTTGTTTACAAAATTGTTGGAAAGATATTTTCAGTATTATTTCAAGAGTTTTAAATATTAATTTCCAACCGCATCCTCTTACTGCAATTTTCGGTTTTTGATCCTTCAGCGAAATTTGAAGAAACTTGGAGAAACATTTTCATATGAGTTGAATTGTCTTTTCCTAAATCTTACATATTATCCTTAGTTATTTGGATGGAGGTTCGGAGTTATGGGCACTACTGTATATGTATTTAATATTATTCAATGGACCATGTTGGTTAGTTTTTTTTTGTTGTTTGTTTTTTCTCTCTCTTTTTTGGGGGTCTTTCTTTTTTTCTTTTTACTTCTTTGTTCATTAATGTTCTGAGTTTGAGAGGTTATATATTTTTTATTATTATATATCTGAATGTTAATTTAAACTATTAATTATGTACTCTCAAACGCTTTGTATTCATGTTTCATTTATGTTTTGTTTAAAACTAATAAAAATATTTAAAAAGAAAGAAAGTAAAATTTACACTGGTGTATCTGACATCAGTTGTGGGAAAGTTATTGTAAGATATTCTAATTGACAGGACATAAAGCATTTGCATAGTCATGTAATGATTATGGATGGTCAAAAGTAAGGAAATTGGCAATGCAATTACCAGGAAAGAGAATGAAGTCGAGGAATTGATCGTTTTGTACATGGACTTCAGCAATTTATTTAACAAATTCCCCTGGGAGGCTGGTCCATAAGATTCAGTCACTCCGTATTCAGGCACAGAGAGCTGATTAGATTAGAACTAATTCTAATTAGATTATAATTTCATAAGCCAAAGTATAGACGATTATTCCCTTCTGCCTAACAAGGTGAATTCTCGGAGCCTGCAAGATGCATGTTCAGAAATTGCAGGGCCCTTGAAGAGATAATTAAATCATACTTAGGGACAGTAAAGCTACCAGAGTTTCGGAGAGAACCAAGTGTTGCCCCAGTGTTGAAAGTTGCAACGAAATATAAACCAGGGATTTGGACAGCAGTCAGAATGACAATTGTTGTGGAAAAGTTATTGGGATAAATTCTAAGTGACCGGACATAACGTACCTGCATAGACATGTCATGATTAACAGCTGGTCACTGATGATGGATGGAGTTTTTCACTGAACTTACCAGGAAAGTGAATGGAGGCGAAATTGTGTATGCCCTCATGTAAGGCTTTTCACGAAGTCCCCTGGGAGGCTCCTCAGGAAGATTCAGTCACAAAATGTTCAGGATGAGGTAGTTAGCTAGATTAGACACCTGTCTCTGAGAGATTGCAGATTGTGTTTGTAGAAGATTGCCCTCGGACTGGCAGCCTCTGTCTACCGGAGTGCCAGAGGAATTAGTGCTGGGTCTATTGACCATTTCTCAACGGAACTACTTAGGAAATACACTACACAACCTCCAATTAATCGGTGCTCGCATAATGCCTCTGCAGAAACAACAACGTAAGGCTGTTGAAACCGGGCTAACAGCTTAGAACTTGAATACTACAATTCCCACGTAGCAATATCCTGTGAGACAACCTGTCTAATTTGAACACCGAAATCGGGGATGTATATCTGTCAGAAAAACGTAGAAAACCTATAGAACAATACAGGCCTTTTGACCACAAAGCTCTGCCGAACATGTACTTCATTTAAAAATTACCAAGTGATATCCTTCGCCCACTATTTTTCTGAGCTCCATGTACCTATCTAGGAATCGCTTGAAAAAAACTTATCATATCTGTCTCCAGCACGACTGCAGCCTTCCTATTTCATGAAAACTCACTCCTTGAGCCAACAAAAATCACACCCCTGATCTCTCCTCAATACCTACTCCCCAGCACCAGAAAACCGTGCCCTTCAAGACTTCGTTTCTCTCTTCGTCCAGATTCTGCCTTGGAGGTCCATCAACAGCAATCGCTCTCAACAGCAATTAGGCGGGCTGAAAAGCCTCATTCTGTTCAATATCACTCTGATGATGTGCATCAGATGAGGGATGAGGCTCTGTAAACGGACTTCTGTGAGTCAGATGCTGAATAGCAGGACGTCCAGGATTGTGATCTTGGGAATGATCGTTGTGCCCCGAAGTAATGAGTGCAGAATTTGGAAGATTATTCAGTTTCAACGTGGCTGAGCAGTTAGTAAGGAATGAGGCAGTAAGGCACTTTGGTTCAATGGGCTGGTGGAATCTTAACGGAAGGGACAGTTTGAACATTCTCTGGAAGTGGACTAATATCCTGTAGGGTAAGGTTGTTAATGCTGCATAGAGAGGTTTAACCAGAGTGCCGGAGCAGTTAGCGGATAAGTTGGGAAACAGATGCGGGTGACCTCAAGCAACGTTAGGAATCAAACGGTTAAGCATGGTGTAAGTGGTGTCCTGACCTTCAGAATGGTCGTCGGAATGGTGAGATACCTGATCAAATTTGTTAGTGACAAATTTGTACTCTGGAAGATGGGAAAGCTCATGGATTTGGAGTCAAAACAAACGGTGGCAGACCGTAAATATTTTCTTCTTCTGTATATACTCAACAGATAGGTCAGTTTTCGGAGGTTCTGTTTTTTTCTGTTGTGACAGACCTTTAGGGACTAAAGGGGATGTGTGGCATTGCTAATCAGGGACATTTTGATGGCTGTGCTCCGTCAGGACAGACTGAGGAGCTCTACTAGTGTGGTGAAATGGGTGCAAGGAAATAATAAGAAAGGTTTTAATGGTGCCAAGTTACTGAGCATACAATATTCCAAGAGAATTAGAGGAATAAATTTGCCGAGAAGTCGAAATCTTTATAAGCAACGTTTTTATAGTAGGGTTTAAACTTTCCCTATCTTCACTCGGATTCCCCTACCGAAGCAGGACTAGATGAGATTGTGTTGAATGTTAAATATTAAATGTGTTGAAAAAGGTGTACTTCATCACAATTTATAACTCCCGATTAGAGTGCCGATCTGCTATTAGGGAAAGAGACTGCAAAATGACAGAATATTGTTCACGGGAACACATTTCAGCCACTGCCCACAGTGCCAATCCCTTGATTGCTCTCATGAAAAAGATCGATGCGAAACCTGTCGATGCGGGAATTCTATGGTGAAGGCCAAAGTGGGCAATTACAGGGGCTCCATAAATTAAAAACGAAATACAACTATGACAAAAGGGAAAGCTCGAACTTGCAGTCATAGTTCCCACTTTAAAATTACCATTCTCCCTCTCATCAATTCTGCAACCCTGCCCCTCACATTCCCCTGGGGTCCACCCACTTCACCATGTTCCATGCTCTTCAGCCCTGTCCTAGCAGATAGCCCCCTCTGCAGCACTTCAACACTTAGATCTAGCATTTTCCATCTTTTTTTAGTACACCTATCCCCATCTCCTTCCGTTCCCTATCACCCACCGCTTTGTACATCTTGCACCCCTCTCTCATTGTCTTGCTCTAACTTTTCATATTATTTGTTCCAGTCATGATGACGGATCTTGTCCCGAAACCTCCGCTGCTTGTGTCTTGTCAAAGATCCTGCCTGAGCATGCTCAGCTGCGCCAGCATTTTATGCAAAAAAAAAAAACACTTCGAATCCGTGGGTGGAGATTCTAAGTTGGAAAAGTTCCAATTTTAATGTTATCGAAACATAGAAAAACTTAGCACAATACAGGTCCTTCGGCCCACAAAGCTGTGCCAAGCAAGTACCTACCTGAGAACTACAAAGGCTTTTACCATAGCCCTCTAAATTTCTTAGATCCATGCAGTAGTTTCTTAAAATCAGCTATCTTTTCCGGCTCCAACACTGTCACCTGCAGGTCATTCCACACACTCAAAAGTATCCGATTAAAATACGTTCCACTGACATGTCCTCTGTATACGCTAATGCTGCGAACATATTTGACCTACCAAAATGAACCAACTCAGACTTAGCTGGCTTGAACTCAGTTTGCTATTTTTTCAGCCAAGTTGTGCATGCTATCAACGGCCCGTTCTAAATACTGACAGCCCTCCAAACTATAAACAACACAACCCACCTTTGTGTAATTAGCAAATTTCAAATCCATCGGTCCACTTCCTCATCCACGCCATTAACAAAATCCATTAAACAACAGCGGTCCCAGAGGCACACCACACGGCACAGGCCTCCGCCATTCAGCATATGACCGTTCTGGAGCCACTATTTGCCTTCTTTGATCAAGCCAGTAAGCCAGTTCTGGATACACAAACACTATCCCCTTTGTTTCGAAGCCTCCTTACATTCTCAATACGCCTTGCATGGACATAACAAATGACCTGCTGAAAACCATATGCACTACATCTATGGCTGTACGTTCATCAATATGTTTAGTCACACTCTCAAATTTTCAATATGTCTCGAAAGGCACATCCTGCCTTTGACAAAGCCATCCTGACTATTCCTAATCATTCTATGCCTCCCCTAATGTTCATAAATTCTGAATCTCAGCATCTTCTCCATCAACTTGCCAACCACTGAGATAAGACACACTGGCCTATAACATCCAGGGCTCTCCCTAATACCTTTCCTGAATAAGGGGAGATCAGAAAAATTTACACTGGTGAATCTGACATCGGTTGTGTGAAATTTATTCTAAGATATTCTATATGACAGGACAGAAAGCATTTGCGTAGTCATGTGATGATTATGGATGGTCAAATGTAAGGAATTTGACAGTGCACCTACCAGGAAAGTGAAAGAAGCCGACGTTGTGCTCGTTGAGTACATGGACTTCATCAATTTCTTTCACAAAGTCAACTGGGTGTCTGGTCCAGAAGATTCAGTCACTCAGTATTCAGGATGAGGTAGCTAATTAGATCAGAATTTCATAAGCAAAATTTTAGGCGATAGTTACCCACAGCCTAACAAGGTGTTTTCTCGGAGCCTGCACGATGGAAGTTCAGAAATTACCAGGGGCCTTGCAGAGATAATGGGATCTTCCTTATGGGACAGTAAAGCTACAAGAGTTTCGGAGAGGACCTAATGTTGCCCCACGGTTTAGAAATGCCCCTAAACATAAACCAGGGAATAGTACAACAGTCTCACTGACAACAGCTGTGGGAAAGTTATTGGAAGAAGTTCTAAGTAAGCGGATATTTGCATAGACGTAATGACGAAGGGCTGGTCACTGATTATGGGTGGAGTTTTTCACGGAACTTACCAGGAAAGTGAATGAAGTCGAAGTTGTGGATGTTGACTACATGGACCTGAGTAAGGCCTTCCACAAAGTCCCCTGGGAAGCTGCTCAGGAAGATTCAGTCACAAAATATTCAGGATGAGATATTTAATTAGATTAGATATCGGTTTCTGAGAAAATCCAGAGTGCATTAGCAGATGATTGCCCACGGACTGTCTACTGGAGTGCCGCAGGAATAGGTGCTGCGTCTATTGAACATTTATCAATGGAACTAGGTTATGAAATTCACTACACAACTTGTAATTAATCGAAGCTCGCATATTCCCTCTGCAGAAACAACAACGTAACTCTGTTGAAACCGGGCCAACAGCTTAGAACTTGAATACTACTCTCCTCACGTACCAATACTTTCTGACACAACTTGTTTAGTTTACAACACCGAAATAGGGGATATACATCTGTCGGAAAAAACATAGAAAACTTACAGAACAATAAATGCCGTCGGAACACAACGATCTGCCGAACATGTACATCCTCTAAAAATTACCAAGTGATACCCTTAGCCCTGTATTTTTCTAAGCTCCATGAACCTCCCTAGGGGTCCCTTAGTGACTCTAACAATGTGGAACAGATGATGGATGAGGTTCTGTAAACAGACCACCGTGAGTAAGATGCTGAAGAGCAGGACCTCAAGTATTGTGATCTCGACAATGATCGTTGTGCCCTGATGTAATGAGTGCAGTATTAGGAAAATTAATCAGTTTCTACGTTGCTGAGCAATTAGTGTGGGATGAGGGAATCAGGCTCTTTGGATCAATGGGTGGGTGGAAACTTTACGGAAGGGACAATGTGAACTTTCTCTGGAACTGGACTAATATCCTGGCGGGATAGTTTGATAATGCTGCATAGTGAGGCTTAAACGAGAGTTGCAGTTTGATAGGAACGAGAGTGCCAGAGCAGGTAGTGGAGGGGTTGTGAAACAGATGTTGGTGAGCTCAAGCAAAATCAGGAATCAAACGGTTAAGCATGGTGTAAAGAGTGTCCTGACCTTCAGAATGGTCGACGGCAAGCTGAGATCCCGGATAAACTTTGTCAGTGACAAACTGGGTCCCCTGGAAGATAAGAAATCTGATGCAGTCAGAGAGTCAAAATCAATGGTGGAAGACCCTCAATATTTTTTCTTCTGTATTTACTCAACAGAAGGGTCAGTTTTCGGAGGTTCTGTTGCTTTTGATGAGACAGACCGTGAGGGACTAAAGGGGGATGTTTTTCCATTGCTAATCAGGGATATCGTGATGACAGTGCTCCATCAGGACAGACTGAAGAGCTCTTCTCGTGTGGTGAAATGGGTGCATCAGAGAAATAAGAAATGTTTTAAATGGGCCAAGTTACTGACCACACAATATTCCAGGAGATTTAGATGAATACATTTGAAAGAGATCCAAACTTAACGTTTTTATAGCAGGGATTTAACTTTCTATATATTCACTCGGAGTCCGCTACCGATAATGGACTAGATGAGATAGTCTTTGCAAATGTGTTGAAAAAGGTTTACCTCATCACAATTTGTAAATCCCGATTAGAGTGCCGATCTGCTATTAGGGAAAGAGACTGGAAAATGACATAATTTTGTGCAGGGGAGCACTTTGCACCCACTGGCCTCAGCGCCATTCCTTTGATTGTTCTCATGCAAAAAGATCGATGAGAAACCTGCCGATGCGGGAAATCCACGCTTAAGGCCAAAGGAGGCAATTACCGCCACTTCAGAAATCAAAGATCAAATACAAACGTGACAACATCGATACCTCGAACTTCCGGTAATAGTTCCCAGTTTAAAATTACCATTTCCCCCTCTCATCAATTCTGTGACCCTGCATATCACATACCCCTGCGGTCCACCCACTTCACTATGTTCCCTGCTCTTCAGCCCTCTCCTATGAGATTGCCCTTCTGCCGCACTTCAACACTTACATCGAGCGTCTTCCATAATTTTAATACACCTATCCCCATCTCCTTGTGCTCACTATCACCCACCGCTTTGCATATCTTGCACCCCTCTCTCATTGCCTTGCTCTAAATTTTCATATTATGTGTTCCAGTCAAGATGACGGATCTTGGCCCGATTCCTCCGCTGTTTGCGACGTGGCAAAGATCCTGCCTGGGCATGCTAAGCCGCCCCAGCACTTTAAGCAAAAAAAAAGTAAAAAACAGCTCTAGTACGTGGATTGAGATTCTAAGTTGGAGAAGTTACAATTTTAATGTTGTTGAAACATAGAAAACCTTCAGCACAATACAGGCCCTTCTGCCCACGAAGCTCTGCCAGGCATGTACCTACCTGAGGTCTAAATAAGCTTTTCCCACAGCCTTATAAATTTCTTAGATCCATGTCGCCATCCAGTAGTTTCTTAAAATCTCTTAACTTTCCGGATCCAACGCTGTCACCTGCAGGTGATTCCACACACTCAACAGTATCTGATTAAAATACGTTCTACTGACATATCCTCTGTATACGCAATCGTTGCGATCATATTTGACCTACCAAAATGAACCACCTCAGACTTATCTGGCTTGAACTCAATCCGCCATTTCTCAGCCCATTTCTGCATACTATAAACCGCCCGTTGTAACAGCTGACAGTCCTCCACACTCTCCACAATACACGCCACCTCTGTATCATCAGCAAATTTCCTAACCCATCCCTCGACTTCCACATCCACGCCATTAACAAAATCCATTAAAAAAGCAGCGGTTCGGGAACAGATCCCTGATACCCACCACACGGCACAGGCCTCCCCCATTCAGAATGTGAGCCTCCTAGAGCCACTCTTTACTTTCTGTGATCATGCCAGTTCTGGATGCAGAAAGCACTGCCCGCTTGGTCCGATACCTCCTTACTTTCTCAATAAGCATTGCATGGACATACCAAATGCCTTGTAGAAAACCATATGCAATGTATCTACCGCTCTACCTTAATCAATATGTTCAGACACACTCTCAAATTTTCAATCAGGATCGAAAGTTACATCTTGCCTTTGACAAAGTCATCCAGACTATTCCTAATCATTTTATGCCACACAAAATGTTCATAAATCCAGCAACTTAGGATCTTCTCCATCAACTTACCAACCACTGAGGTAAGGCACACTGGCATATATTTTCCTGGGCTCTCCCTACTGCCTTTTTTGAATAAGGGAACATCAGAAAAATTTACACAGGTGAATCTGACATCGGATGTGGGAAAGGTTATTGTAAGATATTCTACGTGACGTGACATAAAGCATTTGCATAGTCATGTAATGATCAAGGATGGTCAAACGTAAGGGATTTGGCAATTAACTTACCAGGAAAGTGACTGAAGGCGAGGTTGTGCTCGTTCTGTACATCGACTTCAGCAATTTCTTTCGCAAAGTCCGCTGGGAGGCTGGTCCAGAAGATTCAGACTCTCTGTATTCAGGCATAGATGGCTAATTAGATTAGAACTAATTCAAATTAGATTATAATTTCGTAAGCAAAAGTTTAGTCGATAACTCCCCACAGCTTGACAATGTGTTTTCTCCGAGCCAGCGAGATGAAATTTCGGAAATTGGCAGGGCCCTTGCAGAGATCATAAAATCAAACTTAGGGACCGTAAAGCTACCAGAGTTTCGGAGAGGACCTAATGTTGCTCCACGGTTTAAAAATGCCCCGAAGCATAAACCAGGGAATTGTACAGCAGTCAGACTGACAACGGTTGTCGGAAATTTATTGGAAGAAATTCGAAGTGAGCGGACGTAATATATTTGCATAGCAATGTAATGATGCGGGGCTGGTCACTGATAATGGATGGAGTTTTTCACTGATCTTACCGGGAAAGAGAATGAAGTCGAAGTTGTGGATGTTGCCTACATGGATCTGAGTAAGGCTTTCCAAAAAATTCCCTGGGAGGCTGCTCAGGAGATTCAGTCACTCAGTATTCAGGATGAGGTAGTTAATTAGATTAGACTTCTGTTTCTGAGAAAATCCTGCGTGCATTAGTAGATGACTGCCCACGGACTGGAAGCCCGTGTCTACTGGAGTGCCAGAGGAATAAGTGCTGGATCTATTGACCATTTATCGAAGGAACTAGCTTACGAAATGGACTACACAACTTGTAATTAATCGAAGCTCGCATATTGCTGATGCAGAAACAACGTAACTCTGCTGAAACCGGGCCAACAGCTTAGAACTTGAATACGTCATGATGACGGATCTTGACCCGAAACATCCGCAGCCCCACTGTTTAAAATTGCCAGGGAGTTGAACAGCAGTCGGAATGACGATTGTTTTGGGAAAGTTACTGGAATAAATTCTAAGTGACCGGACATAACTTACTTGCTTAGACATATAAAGGTTATGGGCTGGTCATTGATTGTGGATGGAGTTTTTCAGTGAAATTACCAGGAAAGTGAATGAAGGCGAAGTTGTGCATGTCGCCTACGTGGCCCTCAGTGAGGCTTTTCACAAAGTCCCCTGGGAGGCTGCTCAGGAAGATTCAGTCACAAAATATCCAGGATGACGTAGTTAGTTAGATTTGACCCCAGTCTCTGACAGAATCCAGAGTGCGTTTGTGGAAGATTGCTCTCGGACTGGACTACTGGACTGCCACAGAAAAACGTGCTGGGTCTATTGACCATTTATCGAAGGAATTAGCTTTAGAAATTCTCTACACAACTTGTAATTATTCGAAGCTTGTAAACTTCCTCTGCAGAAACAACGTAAGGCTGTTGAAACAGGGCCAACAGCTTAGAAATGGAAAACTACTATTCCCACGTGCCGATACTCTGTGTGCCAACCTGTCTAATTTGAAACACAGAAATAGGGGATGTATATCTGTCAGGAAAACATAGAAAACCTATAGAACAATACAGGCATTCGTGCCTCAACAATCTGCCGAACATGTACTTCCTTTAAAAATTACCAAGTGATACACTTCACCCTCTATTCTCCTAAGCTCCATGTACCTACCTAGCAGTCCCTTAATGATTCTAACTATGTGGAACAGATGATGGATGAGGTTCTGTAAACAGACCTCCGTGAGTCAAATGCTGAAGAGCAGGACCTCCATGTTTGTGATCTCGTGAGTGATCGTTGTGCCCGATGTAATGAGTGCAAAATTTGGAAGATTATCCAGTTTCTACGTGGCTGAGCAGTTAGTAAGGAATGAGGGAATAAGGCTCTTTGGATCAATGGGTAGGTGGAATCTTTGCAGAAGGGACAGTTTGAACCTTATCTGGAAGTGGACTAATATCCTGGAGGGATAGATTGTTAATGCTACATAGTGAGGTTTAAACGAGTGTTGCAGTTTGTTAGGAACCAGAGCCCCTGATCAGTTAGTGCAGAAGTTGTGAGACAGATGTTGGTGACCTCAAGCAAAGTCAGGAATCAAACAGTTAAGCATGGTGTAAATAGTGTCCTGACCTTCAGAATGGTCGTCGATAAGCTGAGATCCCCGATCTACTTTGTCAGTGACAAATTTTCTCCTCTGGTAGATAAGAAAGCTAATGCATTTAGAGAGTCAAAATGAATGGTGGAAGACCCAAAGTAATATTTTCTTCCGCATTTACTCAACAGATCGGTCAGTTTTCGGAGGTTCTGTTGTTTTTGATGTGACAGACAGTGAGGGACTAAAGGGGGATGTGTGGCATTGCTAATCAGCGATATTGTGAAGTCAGTTCTCCATCAGGACAGACTGAAGAGCTCTTCTCGTGTGGTGAAAGTGAGAAATAAGAAAGGTTTTAAAGGGGCCATGTTACTGACAATATTCCAAGACAATCAGAGGAATAAATTTGCCAAGAGGTAAAATTTTTACAAACCTAACGTTTTTATAGTAGGGGTTTCAACTTTCCATATATTCACTGGGAGTCCCCTATCGAAACAGGTCCTGCCGATAATGGACTAGATGAAATTGTGTTTGGAAATTTGTTGAATATGGTTTACCTCATCACGATTTGTAAATCCCGATTAGAGAGCCGATCTGCAATTAGGGAATGAGACTGGAAAATGGCAGAATTTAGTTTAGGGGAACACTTTGCACCCACTGGCCTCAGCGCCATTCCTTTGATTGTTCTCATGCAAAAAGATCGATGAGAAACCTGCCGATGCGGGAAAACCACGCTTAAGGCCAAAGGAGGTAATTACTGCAACTCCAGAAATAAAAGATCAATTAAAAACATGACAACAACGATACCTCGAACTTCCGGTAATAGTTCCCACTTTCAAATTTCCGTTTCCCACTCTCATCAATTCTGTTACCCTGCATATCACATACCCCTGGGGTCCACCCACTTCACTGTGCTCCATGCTCTTCATCCCTTTCCTATCAGATAGACCCTTCTGCAGCACTTCAACGCTTACATCTAACATCTTCCATCTTGTTAATACACCTATCCCCATCTCGTTGTTTTCCCCATCAGCCACCGCTTTGCACATCTTGCACTTCTCTCTCATTGACTTGCTCTAATTTTCATATTATTTGTTCCAGTCATGATGACGGATCTTGGGCCGAAACCTCCGCAGCCTGGCAAAGATCCAGCCTGGGCATGCTGAGCTGCGCCAGCATTTTATGCAAAAAAAGAAACAGTTCGAGTCAGTGGATTGAGATTCTAAGTTGGAAAAGTTCCAATTTTAATGTTATCCAAACACAGAAAACCTTCAGCACAATGCAGGCCCTACGGCCCTCAAAACTGTGCCAGACATATACCTACCTTTGAACTACATAAGCTTTTCCCATAGCCCTCTAAATTTCTTAGATCCATGTAGTTTCTTAAAATCAGCTATCTTTCCCGGCTCCAAAACTGTCATAATCCGTATCTGATTAAAATACTTTCTACTGACATGTCCTCTGTGTACGCTAATGATGCGTTCATTTTTGGCCTACCAAATTTAACCACCTTTAACTCAATCTGCCATTTCTCAGCCCAGTTCTGCAATACTATGAACGGCCCGTTGTAACCCCTGACAGTCCTCCACACTGTGCACAACACACCCCACCTTTGTGCCATCAGCACATTTCCTAACCCTTCCTTCGACTTCCTCATCCACGACATTAACAAAATCCATTCAAAAACAGTGGTCCCAGAACAGATCCCTGAGGCACACCACACGGCACAGGACTCTTCCATTCAGAATATGAAACTTCTAGAGCCCGTCTTGGCCTTCACTGATCAAGCCAGTAAGCCAGTTCTGGATATACAAAGCACCATCCCCTTCTTTCTCAATAAGCCTTGCATGGACATACCAAATGCCTTGCTGAAAACCATATGCAATATATCTACCGCTCTACCTTAATCAATATGTTCAGACACACTCTCAAATTTTCAATATGGCTCGAAAGGTACATCTTGCCTTTGACAATGCCATCCAGACTATTCCGAATCATTCTATGCCTCATCGAATGTTCATAAATCCTACATCTCAGGATCTTCTCCATCAACTTACCAACCACTGAAGTAAGACACACTGGCCTATAATTTCCTGGGCTCTCCCTACTACCTTTTTGAATAACTATACTTCAGAAAAATTTACACTGGTAAATCAGACATCTGTTGTGGGAACCTTATTGTAAGGTATTCGCAGTAACATGACATAAAGCATTTGCATAGTCATGTGATGATTAAGGGTGGTCAAATGTAAGGAATTTGTCAATGAACTTACCAGGAAAGTGAATGAAGTCGACGTTGTGCTCGTTGCGAACATGGACTTCAGCAATTTATTTCACAAACTCCCCTGGGAGGCTGGACCAGAAGATTCAGTCACTCGGTATTCAGGCTGAGATAGCTAATTAGATTAGAGCTAATACTAATTAGATTACAATTTCATAAGCAAAACTCTAGGCGATAATTCCGCACAGCTTAACAAGCTGTTTCCTCGGAGCCTGCAAGATGCAAGTTCAGAAATTGCCAGCGCCCTTGCAGAGATAATTAAATCATACTTCGGGACAGTAATGCTACCAGAGCTTTGGAGAGTACCTAATGTTGCCCCACTGTTTAGAATTGCCGCCAAACTTAAACCAGAGAGTTGAACAGTCAGAATGACGTTTGCTGTCGGAAAGTTACTGGATTAAATTCTAAGTGACCGGACTTAACGTACTTGCATAGAAATATAATGATTAAGGGCTGGTCACTGATTATGGATGGAGTTTTTCCACTGAACTTACAGGAATGTGAATGTTGGCGAACTTGTGGATGTTGCCTAAATGGACCTCAGTCAGGCTTTTCACAAATTCCCCTGGGCGGCTGCCCAGGAAGATTCAGTCACAGAATATTCAGGATGAGGTAGTTAGTTAGATTTGACCCCAGCCTCTGAGAAAATCCAGAGTGCGTTTGCAGAAGATTGCCCTCGGTCTGGAAGCCCGTGTCTACTGGACTGCCACAGGTACAGGTGCTGGGTCTATTGAACATTTATCAACGGAACTAGCTTAAGAAATTCACTACACAACTTGTAATTAACCGAAGCTTGTATATTGCCTCTGCAGAAACAACAACGTAAGGTTGTTGAAACAGGGCCAACAGCTTAGAACTTGAATTCTACTATTCCCATCTACCAATACTCTGTGAGACAGCCTGTCTAATTTGTATCACCGAAATAGGGGATGCATATCTGTCAGAAAAAAAGCATTGAAAACCTACAGAACAATACAGGCCTTTGGACCACAACGCTATGCAGAACATCTCGTTCCTTTAAAAATTACCATGTGAGAACGCTAGCCCTCTATTTTTCAAAGCTCGATGTACCTATCTCGAAGTCGCTTTAAAAAATCCTATCATATCTGCCTCCAGCACCAATCCAGACAACCTATTCAATGCACACACAGTAAAAGTAAAAACACCCTGACCTCTCGTCAGTACCTACTCTCCAGCACCGTAAAACCGTGCCCTTCAAGTCTTCGATTTTTTCTTCGTCCAGATACTGGCTTGGGGGTTCTTCTACAGCAATCGTTCTCAACAGCAATTAAGTGGGCTGGGAAGCCTCATTCTGTTCATTATGACACGAATGATTTGGATCAGATGGAGGATGAGGCTGTGTAGACGGACTTCAGTAAGTCAGATGCTGAAGAGCACGAACTCCAGGGTTGTGGTCTCGGGAATCATCGCGGTGCCCCGAAGCAATGAGTGCAGAATTTGGAAGTTTATTCAGTTAACCTGGCTGAGCCGTTAGTGTGGGTTGATGGGATAAGGCTCCCTGGTTCATTGGGAAGGTGGAATATTTACAGAAGGGACAGTTTGAAATTTCCCTGGAAGTAGAATAATATCCTGAGTGATACTTTGTAAATGCTGCATGCTGAGGTTTAAACGAGTGTTGCAGTTTGATAGGAACCAGAGTGCCAGAGCAGTTAGTGGGGAAGTTGTGGAACAAATGCTGTGACCTCAGGCAACGTTAGGAATCAAACAATTAAGCATGGTGTAAATAGTGTCATGAACTTCAGAATGGTCGTCAGCAAGCTGAGATCCCGGATCAACTTTGTTAGTGACAAATTTCGTCATCTGGAAGATAAGAAAGCTGATGCATTTGGAAAGTCAAAATAAATGATGGAAGACCCTATATGTTTTCTTCTTCTGTTTTTACTCAACAGGTAGGTCAGTTTTCGGAAGTCCTGTTGTTTTTGTTGTGATAGACAGTTAGGGATTAAAGGGGGATTTGTGGCATTGCTAATCAGGGATACTGTGATGTCAGTGCTCCATCAGGACAGACTGAAGAGCTCTTCTTGTGTGGTGAAATGGGTGCAAGAGATAAATAGGAAAATGTTTTAATGGGGATTGGTATCGGACCACACAATATTCCAAGAGATTTAGAGGAATAAATTGCCAAGAGGTCAAAATTTTAGAAACATAACGTTTTTATAGTAGGGGTTTCAACATTCCATATATTCACTCGGAGTCCCCTTCCGAAACTGGACTAGATGCGATAGTGTTTGCAAATGTGTTGAAAAAGGTTTACCTCATCATAATTTGTAAATCCCGATTAGAGTGCCGATCTGCTATTAGGGAATGAGACGGTAAAATGACCGGATTTTGTGTAGAGCAACATTTTGCACCCACTGGCCACAGCGCCATTCCTTTGATTGTTCTCATGCAAAAAGATCGATGAGAAACCTGCCGATGCGGGAAATCCACGCATAAGGCCAAAGGAGGCAATTACTGCAACTCCAGAAATCAAAGATCAAATACAAACGTGACAACAGGGATACATCGAACTTCCGGTAATAATTCCCACGTTATAATTACCATTTCCCCCTCTCATCAATTCTGTGATCCTGCCCATCACGTACCCCTGGGGTCCACCCACTTCACTATGTTCCATGCTCTTCAGCCCTCTCCTATCAGATAGCCCCCTCTGCATCACTTCAACACTTAGATCTTGCATATTCCATCGTTTTAATACACCTATCCCCATCAACTTGTGATCTCTATCAACCACCGCTTTGCACATCTTGCACCCCTCTCTCATTGTCTTGATCTAACGTTTCATATTATTTTTTCCAGTCATGCTGAAGGAACTTGGCCCGAAACCTGCGCTGCATGCTGCTTTGCATATATCCTGCCTGGGCATAATGAGCCGCGCCGGCATATTATGCAAAAAAAAAAAAACAGTTCTAGACAGTGGATTGAGATTCTAAGTTGGAAAATTTCCAATTATAATGTAATCGAAACATCGAAAACCTTCAGCGCAATACAGGCCCTTCAGCCCACAAATCTGTGCCAAGCATGTACCTACATTAGAACTACATAGCCTTTTTCCATAGCCCTCTAAATTTGTTAGATCCATGTAGCCATCCAGTAGTTTCTTAAAATCACCTATCTTTTCCGGCTCCAACACTGCATGTCATTCCACACACTCAACAGTATCTGATTAAAATACTTATCTACTGACATGTCCTCTGTATACGCTAATGCTGCGATCATATTTGAACTGCCAAATGAACCACCTCAGACTTATCTGGCCTAAACTCAATCTGCCATTTCTCAGCCCAGTACTGCATACTATCAACGGCCCGTTGTACCCCCTGACAATCTTCCACACTGTCCACAACACACCCCACCTTTTTGTCATCAGCAAATTTCCTAACCCATCGCACCACTTCCTCATCCACGCCATTAACAAAATCCATTAAAAACAGCGGTCCCAGAACAGATACCTGAGGCACACCACACGGCACAGGCCTCCTCCATTCAGAATATGACCAATCTTGAGCCACACTACCTTCTCTGATCAAGCCAGTCTGCCAGTTCTGGATTCACAATGCTCTATCCCCTTGGTTCCGAAGCCTCCTTACTTTCTCAATAAGCCTTGCATGGACATACCAAATGTCATGCTGAAAACCATATGTACTGCATCTCCCGCTGTACCTACATCAGTATGTTTAGTCAGACTCTCCAATTTTCAAATTAGGCTCGAAAGGGACAACCTGCCTTTGACAAAGCCGTCCTGTCTATTCCTAACCAATTTATGCCTCTCCAAATGTTCATAAATCCAGCATCTCAGCATCTTCTCTATCGACTTACCAAGCACTGAGGTAAGACACATTAGCCTATAACATCCTGGGCTCTCCCTAGTGTCTTTCTTGAATAAGGGAACTTCAGAAAAATTTACACTGGTGAATCTAACATCGGTTGTCGGAATGTTATTGTAAGATATTCTAAGTGACAGTATATAAAGTATTTGCATAGTCATGTATTGAATATGGATGGTCAAATGTAAGGAATTTGTCAGTGATCTTAGCAGGAAAGTGAATGAAGGCAAGGTTGTGCTCATTGTATACATGGACTTCAGTAATTTCTTTCACAAACTACCCTTTGCGGCTCCTCCAGAAGATTTAGACACTCAGTATTCAGGATGAGATAGATAATTAGATTAGACCTAATTCTAATTAGATTAGAATTTCATAAGCAAAAGTTTAGGCGATAATTCTGGCAAGTTGTTTTCTCGGAGGCTGCATGATGCAAGTTCTGAAATCGCCAGGGCCCTAGCAGAGATAAATGGATCTTCCGTAGGGACCGTAGAGCTGCCAGAGTTTCAGAGAGTTCCTGATATGGCCCCACTCTTTGAAAATGCCTCTAAGCATAAACCAGGGAATTGTACAACAGTCAGACTGACAGCAGTTGTGGGAAAGTTATTGGAATAAATTCTATGTGACCGAACGTAATGTATTCGCATAGACATGTAATGATGAAGGGCTGATCACTGATTATGGATGGAGTTTTTCACTGAACTTACCAGTGAAGTGAATGATGGCGAAGTTGTGGATGTTGCCTACATGGATCTGAGTAACGTTTTTCTCAAAGTCCCCTGGGAGGCTGCGCAGGAAGATTCAGACACTCAGTATTCAGGATGAGGTAGTTAGTTAGATTAGACATCTGTCTCTGAGCATCCAGTGTGCGTTTTTAGGTGACTGCCCTCGGACTAGCAGCCCGTGTCTACTGGAGTGCCAGAGGAATAGGTGCTCGGTCTATTGAACATTTATCAACGGAATTAGTTTATGAAATTCACTACACAAATTGTAATTAATGGATGCTCGCATATTGCCTCTGCAGAAACAACAACGTAAGTCTGTTGAAACCGGGCCAACAGTTTAGATTTTGAATGCTATTTTTCCCACGTACCAATATGCTTGGAGACAACTTGTCTAAATTACCACATGAAATATCGGATGACCATCTGCCAGAATCACAAAAATTAGATAACCTACAGAACAATACAGGCCTTCAGACCACAACGCTCTGCCGAACATGTACTTCCTTTAAAAATTACCAAGTGATACGCGTAGTCCTCTATTACTCTAAGCTCCATGTACCGATAGAGGAGTATATTATTAAAAAAACTATCATATCTGCCTCCAGCACCATTGCAGGCAACCTACTCCATGCACACACTCTCTCTGAGTAAAAAAAAGACTTACTCCTAACCTCTCCTCAATACCTACTCCCCAGCACCATAAGACCGTGCCCTTCAAGTGTTCGATTCTTTCATCGTACATCATCAGGCTTGGGGGTTAATCGACAGAAATCGTTCTCAACATCAATTAGGCGGGCTGAAAAGCCTCATTCTGTTCTTTATGACTCTAATGATGTGGATCAGATGAGGGATGAGGTTCTGTAAACGGACTTCTGTGAGTCAGATTCTGAAGAGCAGGACCTCCAGGTTTGTGATCTCGGAAATGATCGTTGTGCCCCGAATGTAATGAGTGCAGTGTCAGGAAGATTATTCAGTTTTACGTGGCTGAGCAGTTAGTCTGGGTTGAGGTAATCAGGCTCTTTGGATCAATGGGTGGGTATCTTTACGGAAGGGACAGTTTGTACATTCTCTGGAGGTGGACTAATATCCTGGCGGGATAGTTTGCTAATGCTGCATGTTGAGGTTTAAACGAGTGTTGCAGTTTGATAGGAACCCGAGTGACGGAGCAGTTGGTGGAGAGGTTGTGAAACAGATGTTGGTGACCTCAAGCAAACTCATGAACCGTACGGTTAAGCATGGTGTAAAGCGTGTGCTGACCTTCAGAATGGCCGTCGGCAAGCTGAGAGCCCAGATTAACGTCGTTAGTGACAAATTTGGTCCTCTGGAAGAGAAAAAAGCTAATGCATTTGGAGAGTCAAAGTAAATGGTGAAAGACGCTAAATATTTTTTTCTTTTGTATTTACTCAACAGATAGTTCGGTTTTCGGAGGTTCTTTTGTTTTTGATGTGACAGACCGTGAGGGACTAAAGGGCGATGTGTGGCATTGCTATTCAGGGACATTTTGATGGCTGTGCTCCGTCAGGACAGACTGAAGAGCTCTACTAGTGTGGTGAAACGGGTGCATCAGAGAAATAAGAAAGGTGTTAATGGGGCCTAGTTACTGACCACACAATATTCCAAGAGATTTAGAGGAATAAATTTGCTAAGAAATCAAAGCTTTTGCAATCATGACTTTTTTATAGTAGGGTTTTAAACTTTCCATATATTCACTAGAATTCCTAGGAGAAACAGGGCTAGATGCGATAGTGTTTGGAAATGTGTTGAAAAAGGTTTATCTCATCACAATTTGTAAATCCTAATTAGAGTGCCGATCTACTATTAGGGAACGGGACTGCAAAATGACAGAATTTTGTGTAGGTGAACACTTTGCATCCACTGGCCACAGTGCCAATCCTTTGAATGTTCTCATGCAGGAAGATCGATGTGAAAACAGCCGAAGCGGGAAATTCACGCTTAAGACCATAGGCGGCAATTACTGTAACTCCAGATATCAAAGATCAAATACAAACATTACAACAGCGATAAATAGTTCCCAGTTTAAAATTAACATTTCCCCCTCTCATCAATTCTGTGCCACTGCCCATCACATACCCCTGGCGTCCACCCACTTCCCCATGTTCCCTGCTCTTCAGGCTTCTCCTATCAGATAGCCCCTTCTGCAGCACTGCAACACTTACATCGAGCATCTTCCATCTTTTTAATACCCCTATCTCCATCTGTTTCTGTTTGCTATCACCCACCGCTTTGCACATCTTGAACCCCTCTCCCATTGTCTTGCTCTAACTTTTCATATTATTTCTTCCAGTCATGCTGACGGATCTTGTCCCGAAAACTCGGCTGCTTGCTACATTGCATCGATCTTGCCTGGGCATGCTGAGCTGCGCCTGCATTTTATGCAAATAAACGAGTTCGAGTCCGTGGGTGGAGATTCTAAGTTGGAAAAGTTCCAATTTTAATGTTATCAAAACACAGAAAACCTTCAGCGCAATACAGGCACTTTAGCCCACAATGCTGTGCCAGTCATGTACCTACCTTAAAACTACATAAGCTTTTCCCATAGTCCTCTAAATTTCTTAGATCCATGCAGCCATCCAATAGTTTCTTAAAATCACCTATCTTTTCCGGCTCCAACACTGTCACCTGCAGGTCATTCCACACACTCAAAAGTATCTGATTAAAATACTTTCTACTGACATGTCCTCT
This sequence comes from Hypanus sabinus, assembly GCF_030144855.1. Classification (NCBI taxonomy): domain Eukaryota; kingdom Metazoa; phylum Chordata; class Chondrichthyes; order Myliobatiformes; family Dasyatidae; genus Hypanus; species Hypanus sabinus. Next base: position 134,847 of record NW_026781576.1, on the reverse strand, counting down.
CTATACGCTAATGCTGCGATCATATTTGACGTACCAAATTGTACCACCTCGGACTTATCTGTTTTTCACACAATCTGCCATTTCTCAGCCCAGTTCTGCATTACTATGAACGGCCCGTGGTAATCCCTGACAGTCCTCCACACTGTCCACTACACACCCCAAGTTCTGTCATCAGTAAATTTCCTAATCCTTCGCACCACTTCCTCATCCACGCCTTAAACAAAATCCATTGAAAACAGCGGTCCCAGAACAGATCCCTCAGTCACACCACACGGGACAACACACCTGCATTCAGAATACGACCCTCGAGAGCCACTCGTTGCCATCTCTCATAAAGCCAGTAAGCCAGTTCTGGATATACAAAGCACTATCACCATGGTTCAGATTCCTCCTTACTTTCTCAGTAAGCCTTGCATGGACATACCAAATGCCTTGCTGAAAACCATATGCAATATATCTACCGCTCTACCTTAATCAGTATGTTCAGTCACGCTCTCAAATTTTCAATGTGGCTCGAAAGTTACATCTTGCCTTTGACAATGCCATCCAGACTATTCCATATCATTTTTTTGCCTCTCCAAATATTCATAAATCCTGCATCTCAGGATCTTCATCATCTTGCCAACCACTGAGGTAAGACACGCTGGCCTATAACTTCCTGGGCTCCCCCTAATACCCTTCTTGAATAAGGGAACATCTGAAAAATTTACACTCTTGAATCTGACATCAGTTATGGGAACGTTATTGTAAGATATTCCATGTGACAGGACATAAAGCATTTGCATCGTCGTGTAATGATTATGAATGTTCAAATGTAAGGAATGTGGCAATGAACTTACCAGGAAAGTGAATGAAGGCGAGGTTGTGCTCGTTCTGGAATATGGACTTCATCAATTCCTTTCGCAATGTCCCCTGTGAGGCTCGTTCAGAAGATTCAGTCACTCAATACTCAGGCTCAGTTAATTAACAAGATTAGAACTAATTCTAGTTAGATTATAATTTCATAAGCAAACGTTTAGCCGTTAATTCCACACAACCTAAAAAGGTGTTTTCTCCGAGCCTGCAAGATGCAAGATCAGAAATTGCCAGGGCCCTTGCAGAGATAATTATATCATACTTAGGGACAGTAAAGCAACCAGAGTTTTGGAGAGGACCTAATGTTGCCCCTGTGTTTAAAATTGCCGCTAAACATAAAACAGGGAATTGGACGATTGTTGTGGGAAAGTTACTGGAATAAATTCAAAGTGACCGGACATAACCTACTTGCATAGACATATAATGATCAAGGGCTGAAAACTGATTATGGGTGGAGTTTTTCACTGAACTTACCAGGAAAGTGAATGAAAGCGAAGTTGTGGATGTTGCCTATATGAACCTAAGTAAGGCTTTTCACAAAGTCCTCTGGGGGATGCTCAGGAAGATTAAGTCATATAATATTCAGGATGAGGTAGTTAGTTAGATTTGACCCCAGTCTCTGAGAGAATCCAGAGTGTGATTATAGAAGATTGCCCTCGGAATGGAAGCCCGTGTCTACTGGACTGCCACAGGAATAAGTACTGATTCTATTGACTATTTATCAATGGAATTGGTTTATGAAATTCACTACACAACTTGATGCTCACATATTGCCTCTGCAGAAACAACAACGTAAGTCTGTTGAAACCGGGCCAACAGTTTAGACCTTTAATGTTTCTGTTCCCACGTACCAATATGCTTGGAGGCAACTTGTCTAATTTACAACCCGAAATAGCGGATGACCATCTGCCAGAAAAAAAAAAATAGATAACCTTCAGAACAATACAGGCCTTCAGTTCACAACGCTCTGCCGAACATGTACTTCCTTTAAAAATTACCAAGTGATACGCTCAGTCCTCTATTTCTCTAAGCTCCATGTACCGATAGAGGAGTACATTATTAAAAAAACTATCATATCCGCCTCCAGCACCATTGCAGGCAACCTATTCTATGCACACACTCTCTCTGAGTAAATCTAAGACATACTCCTAACCTCTCCTCAATATCTACTCCCCAACACCATAGAACCGTGCCCTTCAAGTGTTCCATTCTTTCATCGTACATCTTCTGGCTTGGATGTTAATCGACAGAAATCGTTCTCAACATCAATTAGGCGGGCTGCAAAGCCTCATTCTGTTCTTTATGACTCAATGATGTGGATCAGCTGAGGGATGAGGTTCTGTAAAAATAATTCTGTGAGTCAGATGCTGAAGAGCATGGTTCTGATCTCGGGAATGATCGTTGTGCCCCTACGAAATGAGTGCAGGATTAGGAAGGTTATTCAGTTGCTACGTGGCTGAGCAGTTAGTGTGGGATGAGGGAATAAGGATACTTAAGTCATTGGGTAGGTGGGATCTTTACAGAAGGGACAGCTTGTACATTCTCTGGAAGTGGACTAATATCCTGAAGGGATAGTTCGTTAATGCTGCATGCTGAGGTTCCAACGGGTGTTGTAGTTTGATAGGAACCAGAGTGACGGAGCAGTTGGTGGAGAAATTGTGAAACAGATGCGGGTGACCTCAAGCAATGTCGGGAATCAAACGGTTAAGCATGGTGTAAATAGTGTCCTGACCTTCAGAATGGTCGTCGGAATAGTGAGAGATCTGATCAACTTTGTTAGTGACAAATTTGGTCATCTGGAAGATAAGAAAGCTAATGCATTTGGAGAGCGGAAGTAAACGGTGGAAGACTCTAAATATTTACTTCTTCTGTATTTATTCAACAGATAGGTCAGTTTTCGGAGTTTCTGTTTTTTTATGTGACAGACCTGTAGGGATAAAATGGGGATGTGTGGCATAGCTATTCAGGAATATTGTGATGGCAGAGCTCCATCAGGACAGACTGAAGAGCTCTTCCAGTGTGGTGAAATGGGTGCCAGTGAGAAATAAGAAAGGTGTCAACATTTTATTGATGCTAGGTTACTGAATACAAAATTATCCAAGAGATCTAGAGGAATCAATTTGCCAAGAGGACATTTTTTTATTGTAGGGGTTTAAACTTTGCATATATCTTCACTCGGAGTCCCCTACCGAAACAGACTAGATGAGACAGTGTTTGCCAATGTGTTGAAAATGGTTTACCTCATCACAATTTGTAAATTCCGATTAGTGTGCCGATCTGCTATTAGGGAATGAGACGGCAAAATGTCAGAATATTGTGTAGAGGAACACTTTGCACCCACTGGCCACAGTGCCAATCCTTTGAATGTTCTCATGCAGGAAGATCGATGTGAAACCAGCCGAAGCGGGAAATTCACGCTTAAGACCATAGGCGGCTGTTACTGTAACTCCAGATATCAAAGATCAAATACAAACATTACAACAGCGATAAATCGACCCTCCTGTAATAGTTCCCACTTTAAAATTACCATTTCCCCCTCTCATCAATTCTGTGCCACTGCCCATCACATACCCTGGCGTCCACCCACTTCCCCATGTTCCCTGCTCTTCAGGCTTCTCCTATCAGATAGCCACTTCTGCAGCACTGCAACACTTACATCGAGCATCTTCCTTCTTTTTAATACCCCTATCTCCATCTGCTTCTGTTTGCTATCACCCACCGCTTTGCACATCTTGAACCCCTCTCCCATTGTCTTGCTCTAACTTTTCATATTGTTTCTTCCAGTCCTGCTGACGGATCTTGTCCCGAAAACTCGGCTGCTTGCTACATTGAATCGATCTTGCCTGGGCATGCTGAGCTGCGCCTGCATTTTATGCAAATAAACGAGTTCGAGTCCGTGGGTGGAGATTCTAAGTTGGAAAAGTTCCAATTTGAATGTTATCAAAAAACAGAAAACCTTCAGTGCAATAAAGGCACTTTGGCCCACAATGCTGTGCCAGTCATGCACCTACCTTAAAACTACATAAGCTTTTTCCCATAGTCCTCTAAATTTCTTAGATCCATGCAGCCATCCAATAGTTTCTTAAAATCACCTATCTTTTCCGGCTCCAACACTGTCACCTGCAGGTCATTCCACACACTCAAAAGTATCTGATTAAAATACTTTCTACTGACATGTACTCTCTATACGCTAATGCTGCGATCATATTTGACGTACCAAATTGTACCACCTCGAACTTATCTGGTTTGCACTGAATCTGCCATTTCTCATCCCAGTTCTGCATTACTATGAACGGCCAGTGGTAATCCTTGACAGTCCTCCACACTGTCCACTACACACCCCAAGTTCTGTCATCAGTAAATTTCCTAACCCTTCGCACCACTTCCTCGTCCACGCCATAAACAAAATCCATTGAAAACAGCGGTCCCAGAACAGATCCCTCAGTCACACCACACGGGACAGGACTCCTGCATTCAGAATACGACCCTCGAGAGCCACTCGTTGCCATCTCTCATAAAGCCAGTAAGCCAGTTCTGGATATACAAAGCACTATCACCGTGGTTCAGATTCTTCCTTACTTTCTCAGTAAGCCTTGCATGGACATGCCAAATGCCTTGCTGAAAACCATATGCAAGATATCTACCGCTCTACCTTAATCAAAATGTTCAGTCACACTCTCAAATTTTCAATATGGCTCGAAAGTTACATCTTGCCTTTGACAATGCCATCCAGACTATTCCTTATCATTTTTTTGCCTCTCCAAATATTCATAAATCCTGCATGTCAGGATCTTCATCATCTTACCAACCACTGAGGTAAGACACGCTGGCCTATAAGTTCCTGGGCTCCCCCTAATGCCCTTCTTGAATAAGGGAACATCTGAAAAATTTACACTCTTGAATCTGACATCAGTTATGGGAACGTTATTGTAAGATATTCCATGTGACAGGACATAAAGCATTTGCATCGTCATGTAATGATTATGAAAGTTCAAATGTAAGGAATATGGCAATGAACTTACCAGGAAAGTGAATGAAGTCGAGGTTGTGCTCGTTCTGGAACATGGACTTCATCAATTCCTTTCCCAATGTCCCCTGTGAGGCTGGTTCAGAAGATTCAGTCACTCAATATTCAGGCTCAGTTAATTAATTAGATTAGAACTGATTCTAGTTAGATTATAATTTCATAAGCAAACGTTTAGCCGTTAATTCCACACAACCTAAAAAGATGTTTTCTCCGAGCCTGCAAGATGCAAGATCAGAAATTGCCAGTGCCCTTGCAGAGATAATTATATCATAGTTAGGGACAGTAAAGCGACCAGAGTTTTGGAGAGTACCAAATGTTGCCCCTGTGTTTAAAATTGCCGCTAAACATAAAACAGGGAATTGGACAGCAGTCAGAAGGACGATCGTTGTGGGAAAGTTACTGGAATAAATTCAAAGTGACCGGACATAACCTACTTGCATAGACCTATAATGATAAAGGGCTGATCACTGATTATGGGTGGAGTTTTTCACTGAACTTACCAGGAAAGTGAATGAAGGCGAAGTTGTGGATGTTGCCTAAATGGATCTGAGTAAGGCTTTTCACAAAGTCCTCTGGGCGGCTGCTCAGGAGGATTCAGTCATAAAATATTCAGGATGAGGCAGTTAGTTAGATTTGACCCCAGTCTCTGAGAGAATCAAGAGTGTGATTATAGAAGATTGCCCTCGGAATGGAAGCCCGTGTCTACTGGACTGCCACAGGAATAAGTACTGATTCTATTGACTATTTATCAATGGAATTAGTTTATGAAATTCACTGCACAACTTGTAATTAATTGATGCTCACATATTGCCTCTGCAGAAACAAAAACGTAAGTCTGTTGAAACCGGGCCAACAGTTTAGACCTTTACTGTTTCTGTTCCCACGTACCAATATGCTTGGAGGCAACTTGTCTAATTTACAACACGAAATAGCGGATGACCATCTGCCAGAAAATAAAAATAGATAACCTTCAGAACAATACAGGCCATCAGTTCACAACGCTCTGCCGAACATGTACTTCCTTTTAAAATTACCAACTGATACGCTCAGTCCTCTATTTCTCTAAGCTCCATGTACCGATAGAGGAGTATATTATTAAAAAAACTATCATATCCGCCTCCAGCACCATTGCAGGCAACCTATCATATGCACACACTCTCTCTGAGTAAAACAAAGACTTACCCCTAACCTCTCCTCAATATCTACTCCCCAGCACCATAGAACCGTGCCCTTCAAGTGTTCCATTCTTTCATCGTACATCTTCTGGCCTGGGGATTAATCGACAGAAATCGTTCTCAACATCAATTAGGCGGGCTGCAAAGCCTCATTCTGTTCTTTATGACTCAATGATGTGGATCAGATGAGGGATGAGGTTCTGTAAAATTAATTCTGTGAGTCAGATGCTGAAGGGCATGGTTCTGATCTCGGGAATGATCGTTGTGCCCTTACGAAATGAGTGCAGGATTAGGAAGGTTATTCAGTTTCTACGTGGCTGAGCAGTTAGTGTGCGATGAGGGAATAAGGATACTTAAGTCATTGGGTAGGTGGGATCTTTACAGAAGTGAGAGTTTGTACATTCTCTGGAAGTGGACTAATATCCTGAAGGGATAGTTTGTTAATGCTGCATGCTGATGTTCAAACCAGTGTTGTAGTTTGATAGGAACCAGAGTGACGGAGCAGTTGGTGGAGAAATTGTGAAACAGATGCGGGTGACCTCAAGCAATGTCGGGAATCAAACGGTTAATCATGGTGTAAATAGTGTCCTGACCTTCAGAATTGTCGTCGGAATGGTGAGAGATCTGATCAACTTTGTTAGTGACAAATTTGGTCATCTGGAAGATAAGAAAGCTAATGCATTTGGAGAGTGAAAGTAAACTTTGGAAGACCCTAAATATTTACTTCTTCTGTATTTATTCAACAGATAGGTCAGTTTTCGGAGTTCCTGTTTTTTTATGTGACAGACCTTTAGGGATAAAAGGCGGATGTGTGGCATAGCTATTCAGGAATATTGTGATGGCAGTGCTCCATCAGGACAGACTGAAGAGCTCTTCCAGTGTGGTGAAATGGGGGCTAGTGAGAAATAAGGAAGGTGTCAACATTTTATTGCGGCTCGGTTCCTGACTACAAAATTTTCCAAGAGATCTAGAGGAATAAATTTGCCAAGAGTTCATTTTTTTTATTGTAGGGGTTTAAACTTTGCATATATCTTCACTCGGAGTCCCCTACCGAAACAGGACTAGATGAGACAGTGTTTGCCAATGTGTTGAAAATGGTTTACCTCATCACAATTTGTAAATTCCGATTAGAATGCCGATCTGCTATTAGGGAATGATACGGCAAAATGTCAGAATATTGTGTAGAGGAACACTTTGCACCCACTGGACACAGTGCCAATCCTTTGATTGTTCTCATGCAGGAAGATCGATGTGAAACCAGCCGAAGCGGGAAATTCACGCTTAAGGCCATAGGCGGCAGTTACTGTAACTCCAGATATCAAAGATCAAATACAAACATTACAACAACGATAATTCGACCCTCCTGTAATAGTTCCCACTTTAAAATTACCATTTCCCCCTCTCATCAATTCTGTGACACTGCCCAGCACATAACCCTGGCGTCCACCCACTTCCCCATGTTCCCTGCTCTTCAGGCTTCTCCTATCAGATAGCCCCTTCTGCAGCACTGCAACACTTACATCGAGCATCCTCCATCTTTTTAATACACCTATCCTCATCTCGTTGTTCTCCCTATCACCCACCGCTTTGCACATCTTGCACCCCTCTCTCATTGTCTTCCTCTAAAAAAGAAAAAAAAAGTTCTATACGTGGATTGAGATTCCAAATTCGAAAAGTTCCAATTTCAATGTTATCAAAACAACGGAAACCTTCAGCACAATACAGGTACTTCGGCCCATAAAGCTGTGCCAGGCATGTACTACCTTAGAACTACTTATGCTCTTTCCATATCCCTCTAAATATCTTAGATCCATGTAGCCATCTGATAGTTTCTTTAAATCACATTTATTTAGCGGCGCCACCACTGTCACCTACAGTTGACATACTCAACAATTTCTCATTAAAATACTTACGTCTGACATGTCATCTGCATACGCAATATACTGCCATAATACATGACCTATCAAAATGAACCACGTGTCTTATCCGGCTTGAACTCAATCTGCCATTTTACAGCCCAGTTATGCGTACTATCAATGGCACGTTTTAACCCCTGAAAATACTCCACATGGTCCACAGCACACCCCACATTTGTGTCATCAGCAAATTTCCTAACCTATCGCTCCACTTTCTCATCCACTCCATTAACAAAATTATTAAAACTACAGCTGTCCCAGAAGAGATCCCTGATGCGCACCACACGGCACAGGCCTCCTCCATTCAGAATATGACCCTTCTTGAGCCACTTTTTGCCTTCTCTGATCAAGCCTGTTCTGGATACACAAAGCACAATCCCCTTGCTTCCGATGCCTGCTAACATTCTCAATAAGCCTTGCATGGGCATACCAAATGTCTTGCTGAAAATCATATGCACTGCATCTACAGCTCTACCTTCATCAATATGTTTAGTCTCACTCACAAATTTTCAATCGGGCTCGAAAGGCACATCCTGCGTTTGACAAAGCCATCCTGACTATTCCTAATCATTCTCCGCCTCCCCTAATGTTCATTAATCCTGAATCTCAGAATCTTCTCCATCAACTTACCAACCACTGAGTTAAGACACACTGGCCTATAACTTCCTGGGCTCTCCCTACTTACTTTCTTGAATAAGGGAACTTCGGAAAAATTTACACCGGTGAATCTGACATCTGTTGTGGGAAAGTTATTGAAAGATATTCATTCTAAGTGACAGGACATAAAGCATTTGCATAGTCATGTGATGATTATGGGTGGTCAAATGTAAGGAATTTGTCAGTGAACTTACCAGGAAAGTGAATGAAGGCGACGTTGTGCTCGTTGAGTACATGGACTTCAGCAATTTCTTTCACAATGTCCCCTGGGAGGCTGCTCCAGATCATTCAGTCACTCAGTATTCAGGCCGAGGTAGCTAATTAGATTAGAAATAATTCTAATTAGATTAGAATTTCATAAGCAGAATTTTAGGCGATAATTCCCCACAGCCTAACAAGGGGTTTTCTCGGAGCCTGCACGATGCAAGTTCAGAAATTACCAGAGCACAAGCAGACATTATGAGATCATCCTTAGGGACAGTAAAACTACCAGAGTTCCGGAGAGTATCTAATGTTGCCCCACTATTTAAAAATGCCCCTGAACATAAACCAGGGAATGGTACAACAGTCAGAATGACAAAAGTTGTGGGAAAGTTATTGGAAGAAATTCTAAGTGACTGGCCATAACGTATTTGCATAGAAATGTCATGATTAAGGGCTGGTCAATGATTATGGATGGAGTTTCTCACTTAACTTACCAGGAAAATGAATGAGGTCGAAATTGTGGATGTTGGCTACATGGATCTGAGTAAGGTTTTTCACAAAGACCCCTAGGAGGATTCTCAGGAAGATTCATCACTCAGTATTCAGGATGAGGTAGTTAATTAGATTAGACATCGGTTTCTGAGAAAATCCGGAGTGCATTAGTAGATGATTGCCCACGGACTGGAATCCCGTGTCTACTGGAGTGCCAGAGGAATACGAGCTGGGTCTATTGACTATTTATCAACGGAACTAATTTATGAAATCCCTACACAACTTGTAATTAATCGAACCTCGCATATTGCCTCTGCAGAAACAACAACTTAACTCTGTTGAAACCGGGCCAACAGCTTAGAAATTGAATACTACTATCTTCACGTACCAATACTCTGTGAGACAACCTGTCTAGTTTACAACACCGAAATAGTGGATATACATCTGTCAGAAAAGACTTTAAAAACCTGCAGAACAATACTGGCCTTCGGACCACAACGCTCTGCCGAACATGTGCTTCCTTTACAGATCACCATGTGATATCCTGAGCCATCTGTTTTTCTAATCTCCATGTACCTATCTCGGAGTCCCTGAATGACTCTAACGATGTGGAACAGATGATGGATGAGGTTCTGAAAACGGAATTCTGTGAGTCAGATGCTGAAGTGCAGGGCCTCCAGGTGTGTGATCTCGGGAATGACCGTTGTGCCCCAATGTAATGAGTGCAGAATGAGGAAGATTATTCAGTTTCTACGTGGCTGAGCAGTTAGTCTGGGATGAGGGAATCAGGCTCTTTGGATCAATGGGCAGGTGGAATCTGTAAGGAAGGGACAGTTTGAACCTTCCCGGGAAGTCGTCTAATATCCTGAAGGGATAGATTGCCAATAATGCATAGTGAGGATCAAACGAGTGTTGCAGTTTGATAGGAAACAGAGGGCCGGAGCAGTTAGTGGAGAGGTTGTGAAACAGATGTTGGTGGGCTCAAGCAACGTCAGGAATCAAACGGTTAAGCATGGTGTAAATAGTGTCCTGACCTTCAGAATGGTCGTCGGCAAGCTGAGATCCCGGATCAACTAATTTTTAACAAATTTTGTCCTCTGGAAGATAAGAATAATGCATTTAGAGAGTCAAAATAAATGGTGGAAGAGCCTAAATAATTTTTTTCTTCTGCATTTACTCAACCGATAAGTCGGTTTTCGGAGGTTCTATTGTTTTTGATGTGACAGACCGTGAAGGAACAAAGGGGGATGTGTGGCATTGCTGATCAGGGACATTTCGCCGGCAGTGCTACATCAGGACAGACTGAGGAGCTCCACTAGTGTGGTAAAATGGCTGTAAGTGAGAAATAAGGAGGGTTTTAAAGGGGCCAAGTTACTGACCACACAATATTCCAAAAGTTTCCGAGGAATAAATTTGCCAAGAGGTCAAAGTTTTTACAAACATAACGTTTTTATAGTAGGATTTTAAACTTTCCATATATTCACTCGGAGTCCCCTACCGAAACTGGACTAGATGAGATAGTGTTTGGAAATGTGTTGAAAAACGTTTACCTCATCATAATTTGTAAATCCCGATTACAGTGCCGATCTGCTGTGAGTGAATGAGACGGCAAAATGACAGAATTGTGTGAAGGGGAACACGATGCACCTACTGGCGACAGTGCCAATCCTTTGATTGTCCTCATGCAAAAGGATTGATGTGAAACCTGCCGATGCGGGAAATCCATGCTAAAGGCCAAAGGAGGAAATTACTGCAACTCCAGAAATCACAGATCAAATACATATATGACAACAACGGTTCCTCGAACTTCCGGTAATAGATCCCACTTTCAAATTACCATTTCCATCTCTCATCAACACTGAGACACTGCCCATCACGTACCACTGGGGTCCACAAACTTCACTATGTTCCATGCTCTTCAGCCCTCTCCTATCAGATAGCACTTCTGCAGCACTTCAACACTTACACCTAGCATCTCCCAACTCTTTAATACAACTATCCCCATCTCCTTGTGTTCCCTATCACCCACCACATTGCACATCTTGCAGCCCTCTCTCATTGTCTTGCTCTAAATTCTCATATTATTTGTTCCAGTCATGATGACGGATCTTGGCCCGAAACCTCCGCTGCTTGCGACTTGGGAAAGATCCTGCCTGGGCATGCTGAGCTGCGCCAGCACTTTATGCAAAAAAACCAGTTCTCGTCACTGGATTTTGATTCTAAGTTGGAAAAGTTCCAATTTTAATGTTATCCAAACACAGAAAGCCTTCAGCGCAATACAAGCCCTTTTGGCCCGCAAAGCTGTGCCAGGAATGTACCTACATTATCACTACATAAGCATTTCCCATAGTCCTCTAAATTTCTTAGATCCATGTAGGCATCCAGTAGTTTCTTAAATCACCTATCTTTTCCGGCTCCAACACTGTCACCTGCAGGTCATTCCACACATTCAACAGTTTCTATTAAAGTACTTTCTACTGACATGTCCTCTGTATACGCTAATGCTGGGATCATATTTGACCTAATAAATTGAGCCATCTCGGACTTACCTGGTTTGAACTCAATCTGCCATTTCTCAGCCCAGTTCTGCATTACTGTGAACGGCCCGTTGTAACCCCTGACAGTCCGCCACTCCGTCCACAACACACCCCACCTTTTTGTCATCAGCAAATTTCCTACCCCTTCGCACCACTTGCTCATCCAAGCTAGTGACAGAATCCATTAAAAAACAATGTTCCCGGAATAGATCCCTGAGGCACGCCACACGGGACAGAATATGAAGCTTCTAGAGCCTCTCTTTGCCTTCTCTGATAAGTAGGCCAGTTGTGGATACACAAAGCACTATCCCCTTGGTTCAGAAGCATCCTTACTTTCTCAGTAAGCCTTGCATGGACATACCAAATGCCTCGCTGAAAACCATATGAACTATATCTACCCCTCTTCCTTAAACAATATGTTCAGTCACACTCTCAAATTTTCATTCAGGCTCGAAAGGGACAACCTGCCTTTGAATAAGCCATCCTGACAATTCCTTATCATTTTATGCCTCTCCAAATGTTCATAAATCCTTCATCTCAGGATCTTCTCCATCATCATGACAACCATTGAAGTAAGACACACTGGCCTATAACTTCCTGGGCTCCCCCTACTACATTTCTTGAATAAGAATACATAAGAAAAATTGACACTGGCGAATCTGACATCAGCCGTGTGAACGTTATTGTAAGATATTACATGTGACAGGACATAACGCACTTGCATCGTCATGTAATGGTTATGAATGTTCAGATGTAAGGAATTTGGCAATAAACTTACGAGGAAAGTGAATGAAGGCGAGGTTGTGCTCGTTCTGTACATGGACTTCAGCAATTTCCTTCACAATGTCCCCTGGGAGGCTGGTCCAGAAGATTCAGTCACTCAGTATTCAGGCTGGGTTACGTAATTAGATGAGAACTACTTCTAATTAGATTATAATTGCATAAGCAAAAGTTTAGTCGATAATTCCCCACAACCTAACAAGGTGTTGTCTCGGAGCCTGCAAGATACAAGTTCAGAAATTGCCAGGGCCCTTGCAGAGATAATTAAATCATACTTAGGGACAGTAAAGCTACCAGAGTTTCGGAGAGTACATAATGTTGCCCCAGTGTTTAAAATTGCCGCTAAGCATAAACCAGGGAATTGGACAGCAGTCAGAATGGCGATTGTTGTGGGAAAGTTACTGGAATAAATTCTAAGTGACCGGACATAATGTACTTGCATAGACATGCAATGATTGAGGGCTGATCACTGATAATGGATGGAGTTTTTCACTGAACTTATCAGGAAAGTGAATGATGGCGAATTTGTGGATGTTGCCTAAATGAACTTCAGTAAGGCTTTTTGACAAAATCCCCTGGGCGGCTGCTCAGGAAGATTCAGTCACAAAATATTCAGGATGACGTAGTTAGTTAGATTTGACCCCTGCCTCTGAGAAAATCCAGAGTGCGATTGTGGAAGTTTGCCCTCGGACTGGAAGCCCGTGTCTACTGGACTGCCACAGGAATAAGTGCTGGGTCTATTGAACATTTATCAACGGAACTAGCTTAGGAAATTCACTGCACAACTTGTAATTAATCGAAACTCTGCAGAAACAACAACTTAACTCTGTTTAAACCGGGCCAAAGCTTCGAACTGGAAAACGACTATTCCCAAGTACCAAGACTCTGTGAGACAACCTGTCTAATTTGAAACAGCGAAATAGGGGATCTATATCTGTCAGTAAAGCATAGAAAACCTACAGAACAATACAGGCCTTCGGACCACAACGCTCTGGCGAACATATACTTCCTTTAAAAATAACCAAGTGATACAGTTAGCCCTCTATTTTTCTGAGCTCTATGTACCTGCCTAGGAGTCGCTTTAAAAAACCCTATCATATCTGCCTCCAGCACCATTCCAGACAACCTATTCCATGCACACACAGTCTCTCGGAGTAAAAAAAAAAACTCACCCCTCAATTCCTCAATACCTGCTCCCCAGCACCATAAAACCGTGCTTTGCAATACTTTGTTTCATTCTTCGTCCATATTCTGGCTTGCGGATTCGTCAACAGCAATCGTTCTCAACAGGAATTAGGTGGGCTGAAAAGCCTCATTCTGTTCAATATCACTCTGATGATGTGGATCAGATGAGGGATGAGGCTCTGAAAACGGGCCTCAGTGAGTCCGATGCTGAAGAGCAGGACATCCAGCGTCGTGATCTCGGGAATGATCCTTGTGCCCCGAAGTAATGAGTGCAGAATTTGGAAGATTATTCGGTTTCAACGTGGCTGAGCAGTTAGTGTGGGTTGAGTGAATAAGGATCTTTGGTTGATTAGGTAGGTGGAATGTTTACAGAAGCGGCAGTTTGAAACTTCCCTGGAAGTGGACTAATATCCTGAGTGATACTTTGTTAATGCTGCACGGTGAGGTTTAAACGAGTGTTGCAGTTTGATAGGAACCTGAGTGCCGGACCAGTTAGTGGAGAAGTTGTGAAACAGATGCTGGTGACCTCAAGCAACGTCAGGAATCAAACGGTTAAGCATGGTGTAAATAGTGTCCCGACCTTCAGGATGGTCGGCGGCAAGCTGAGATACAGGATCAAATTTGTTAGTGACAAATTTGGTCATCTGGAAGATAAGAAAGCTAATGCATTTGGAGAGTCAAAATAATTGATGGAAGATACTATATTTTTTTCTTCTCTATTTACTCAACAGATAGGTCAGTTTTCGGAGGTTCTGTTGTTTTTGATGTGATAGACCGTGAGCTACTAAAGGGGGATTTTTGGCATTGCTATTCAGGGATATTGTGATGTTAGTGCTCCATCAGGACAGACTGAAGAGCTCTTCTCGTGTGGTAAAAATCGGTGTATCAGAGAAATAAAAAAGGTGTGACCATTTTAATGGGGCTAGTTTGCGGACAACACAATATTCCAAGAGATTTAGAGTAATAAATTTGCAAAGAGGTCAAAGCATTTACAAAAATAACGTTTATATATTAGGGGTTTCAACTTTCCATATATTCACTGGGAGTCCCCTATCAAAACAGAACTAGATGATCTTGTGTTTGCAAATGTGATGAAAAAGGTTTACCTCACCACAATTTGTAAATCCCGATTAGAGTGCCGATATGCGATTAGGGAATGATACTGCAAAATAACAGAATTTTGTGTAGAGCAACACTTTGCGCCCACTGGCCTCAGTGCCATTCCTTTGATTGTTCTCATGCAAAAAGATCAATGAGAAACCTGCCGATGCGGGAAATCCACGCTTAAGGCCAGAAGAGGCAATTACTGCAACTCCAGAAATCAAAGATCAAATACAAACATGACAACAACTATACCTCGAACTTCCGGTATTAGTTCCCTCTTTAAAATTACCATTTCCCCCTCTCATCAATACTGAGACCCGGCCCATCACGTACCCCTGGGGTCCACCCACTTCACTATGTTCCATGCTCTTCAGCCCTCTCCTATCAGATAGCACTACTGCAGCACTTCAACACTTACATCCAGCATCGTCCATCTTTTTAATACACCTATCACCATTTCCTGGAGTTCCCTGTCTCCCAACGTTTTGCACATCTTGCACCACTCTCTCATTGTCTTGCTGTAATATTCTCATTATTTGTTCCAGTCGTGATGACCGATCTTGGCCCGAAATCTCCGCTGCTTGCTACTTTGCATAGATCCTGCATGGGCATGCTGAGCTGCGCCAGCATTTTATGCAAAAAAAAATACAGTTCTCGTCCCTGGATTGAGATTCTAAGTTTGAAAAATTCCAATTTTAATGTTATCGAAACATAGGAGACCGTAGCACAATACAGGTCCTTCGGCGCACAAAGCTGTGCCAAGCATGTACCTACCTGAGAACTACATAGGCTCTTCCCACAGCCCTCTAAACTGCTTAGATCCATGTAGCCATGCAGTAGTTTATTAAAATCACATATCTTTTCCGGCTCCACCACTGTCACCTACTGTACATTCCACATACTCAGCGATCTCTGATTAAAATACTTACTCCTGACATGTCCTCTGTATACACTATATGCTGCCATAAAATTTGACCCACCAAAATGAACCACCTCAGGCTTATCCAGCTTGAAAACTATCTGCCATTTGGCAGCCCAGTTCTGCATACTATCAATGGCCCGTTTTAACTCCGGAAACTCCTCCATACTGTCCAAAGTACACCCCACCTTTGTGTCATCAACAAATGTCCTAACCAATCGCACCACTTCCTCATCCAGGCCTTTAACAAAATACTTTGAAAAACAGCGGTCCCAAAACAGATCACAGAGGCGCACCACACGGCACAGTCCTCCTCCGTTCAGAATATGACTCTTCCAGAGCCACTCTTTGCGTTCTCTGATCAAGCCTGTAAGCCAGTTCAGGATACACAAAGCACTATCCCCTTGGTTCTGAAGACTCCTTACTTTCTCAATAAGCCTTGCATGGACATACCAAATGCCTTGCTGAAAACCATATGCACTATATCTCCCGCTCTACCTTAATCAATATGTTCAGTCATACTCTCAAATTTTCAAATCAGGCTCGAAAGGGACAATCTGCCTTTGACAAAGCCATCCTGACAATTCCTTAACTTTTTATGCCTCTCCGAATGTTCATAAATCCTTCATCTCAGGATCTTCTCCATCATCTTAACAACCATTGAAGTAAGACACACTGGCCTATAACTTCCTGGGCTCCCCCTACTACGTTTCTTGAATAAGGGAACATCAGAAAAAATTACACTGGTGAATCTGACATCAGTTGTGGGAACGTTATTGTAAAATATTACATGTGACAGGACATAAAGCATTTGCATCGTCATGTAATGATTATGAATGATCAAATGTAAGGAACTTGGCAATGATCTTACCGGGAAAGTGAATGAAGTCGAGGTTGCGCTCGTTCTGTACATGGACTTTAGCAATTTCGTTCACAAAGGCCTCTGGGAGGCTGGTGCAGAAGATTCAGTCACTCGGAATTCAGCCTGAGATAGCTGTTTAGATTAGAACTCATTCTAATTAGATTATAATTTAATAAGCAAAAGTTTAGGCGATAATTCCCCACAGCCTAACAAGGTGTTTTCTTGGAGCCTGCAAGATGCAAGTTCAGAAATTGCCAGCGCCCTTGCAGAGATAATTAAATCATACTTAGGGACAGTAAAGCTACCAGAGTTTCGGAGAGTACCTAATGTTGCCTCACTGTATAAAAAAAGCTCCTAAACATAAACCAGGGAATTGGACAGCAGTCAGAATGGCGATTGTTGTGGAAAAGTAACTGGAATAAATTCTAAATGACCGGACATAATGTACTTGCATAGACATGTAATGATTGAGGGCTGATCTCTGATTCTGGATGGAGTTTTTCACAGAACTTACCAGGAAAGTGAATGATGGCGAACTTGGGAATGTTGCCTAAATGGACCTCAGTCAGGCTTTTCACTAAGTCCCCTGGGCGGCTGCTCAGGAGGAGTCAGTCACAAAATATTCAGGATGACGTAGTTCGTTAGATTTGACCCCAGTCTCTGACAGAATCCAGAGTGCGTTTGTAGAAGATTGCCCTCGGGCTGGAAGTCCGTGTCTACTGGACTGCCACAGGAATAAGTACTGATTCTGTTGACCAGTTATCAACGGAACGAGCTTAAGAAATTCACTACACAACTTGTAATTAACCGAAGCTCGTACATTGCCCCTGCAGAAACAACAACGTATGGCTGTTTAAACAGGGCCAACAGCTTCGAACTGGAAAACGACTATTCCCACGTACCAATACTCTGTGGGACAATCTGTCTAATTTGAAACACGGAAATAGGGGATGTATATCTGTCAGAAAAACATAGAAAACCTATAGATCAATACAGGCCTTTTGACCACAACGCTCTGCCGAACATGTACTTCCTTTAAAAATTATCAAGTGATTCACTTAGCCCTCTATTTTTCTAAGCTGCAGGTACATATCTAGGAGTCTCTTTAAAAACCCTAACATATCTGCCTCCAGCACCATTGCTGACAGCCTATTCCATGCACACACACTCTTTCTGATAAAAACACACACCCCTGACCTCTCCTCAATACCTGCTCCCCAGCACCATAAAACCATGCTTTTCAATTCTTCGTTTCATTCTTCGTCCATATTCTGGCTTGCGGATTCATCTACAGTAATCATTCTCAACAGCAATTAGGTGGGCTGGAAAGCCTCATTCTGTTCCTTATGACCTAAATGATATGCATCAGTCGAGGGATTTGGCTCTGTAAACGGACCAGTGAGTCAGATGATGAAGAGCAGGACCTCTAGTATTGCGATCTCGGGAATGATCCTTGAGCCCCGAAGAAATGAGTGCAGAATTTGGAAGATTATTCGGTTTCAACGTGGCTGAGCAGTTAGTGTGGGTTGAGGGAATAAGGCTCTTTGGTTCATTGGGTAGGTGGAATGTTTACAGAAGCGGCAGTTTGAAACTTCCCTGGAAGTGGACTCATATCCTGAGTGAAACTTTGTTAATGCTGCACGGTGAGGTTTAAACGAGTGTTGCAGATTTTTAGGAACCAGAGTGCCGGACCTGTTAGTGGAGAAGTTGTGAAACAGATGCTGGTGACCTCAAGCAACGTCAGGAATCAAACGGTTAAGCATGGTGTCAATAGTGTTCCGACCTTCAGGATGGTCGTCGGCAAGCTGAGATCAGGGATCAACTTTGTTAGTGACAAATTTGGTCATCTGGAAGATAAGAAAGCTGATGCATTTGGAGAATCAAAATAAATTCTGGAAGATATAATATATTTTTCTTCTGTATTTACTCAGCAGATAGGTTAGTTTTCGGAACTGCTGTTCTTTTTGATGTGACAGACCGAGATGGACCAAAGGGGGATGTGTGGCATTGCTAATCAGGGATATTGTGATGTCAGCGCTCCATCAGGACAGACTGAAGAGCTCTTCCAGTGTGGTGAAATGGGTGCACCAGAGAAATAAGAAAGGTGTGACCATTTTAATGGGGCCAGGTTCCGGATAACACAATATTGCAAGAGATTTAGAGGAATAAATTTGCAAAGAGGTCAGAGCTTTTACAAAAATAACGTTTATAGATTAGGGGTTTCAAACTTCCATATATTCACTGGGCGTCCCCTCCCGAAACGGGACTAGATGATATTGTGTTTGCAAATGTGATGAAAAAGGTTTACCTCACCAAACGATTTGTAAATTACGATTAAAGTGCCGATCTGCGATTAGGGAATGAGACTGCAAACTAACAGAATATTGTGTAGAGCAACACTTTGCACCCACTGGCCTCAGTGCCATTCCTTTGATTGTTCTCATGCAAAAAGATCAATGAGAAACCTGCCGATGCGGGAAATCCACGCATAAGGCAAAAAAGGCAATTACTGCAACTCCAGCAGTCAAAGATCAAATACAAACAGGACAACAACGATACATCGAACTTCCGGTATTAGTTCCCTCTTTAAAATTACCATTTCCCCCTCTCATCAATACTGAGACCCGGCCCATCACGTACCCCTGGGGTCCACCCACCTCACTATGTTCCATGCTCTTCAGCCCTCTCCTATCAGATAGCCCCTTCAGCAGCACTTCAACACTTACATCCAGCATCGTCCATCTTTTTAATACACCTATCACCATTTCCTGGTGTTCCCTGTCTCCCAACGTTTTGCACATCATGCACCACTCTCTCATTGTCTTGCTCTAATTTTCATATTATTTGTTCCAGTCGTGATGACCGATCTTGTCCCGAAACCTCCGCTGCTTGCTACTTTGCATACGTCCTACATGGGCATGCTGAGCTGCGCCAGCATTTTATGCAAATAAGCGAGTTCGAGTCCGTGGGTGGAGATTCTAATTTGGAAAAGTTCCAATTTTAATGTTATCAAAACATAGAAGACCGTAGCACAGTACAGGTCCTTCGGCCCACAAAGCTGTGCCAAGCATGAGGGGGACAGAGGGGAAATAGGACGAAACAGGCGAGAGGAAGGACTGGGGAGCGGGGGCGAGGTCAGGAGAGTTGAGGTAAGAAAGGAGCAAGAGATGGGGAGGGAATGAGGAGAGCGATCGGAAAGGAAAGGTGGAAGAAGGAAGGAAATGGTGAGGGAGCGAAGGGGAGAGTGAGAGGGAGTGAGGGAGAAGAGAGGTGAAAGACGGGGAAAGCAAGGAGGGTATAGGGATGTAGGTAGTGTGAAGGATATTAGGTGACAGAGGGGGAGAAGGGGTGCAGAATGTTGAGGAGGGTTCTGTGAGAGAGGGAGGAGAAAGGGGTGTGCTGGAGCAGGTGTGTTTGAATGGGTGTGAGCGAGGGCCAGCTATGAAAGGTGAGTGTTTTGGGAATCGATAGAGAGGGGTGAAAGAGATGGATAAAGAGCAGTGATGGGTGACACGATTGCTCGGAGAAGGTGGGGGTGCGCTGACAGATTTGGGCGACAAGGCTGTAGAGGAGAGGCAGGAGAGAAGGAGTGGGAGAAGGACGAAGTAGAAAGCACAAATGAGCGATGTGAGAAAGGGGTGACGGAGGGAGGAAACTGGGTGGCAGAAGGGGTTAAGTGAGAAGAGGAGGGATGAAGGAGAGTGGCGTTGAGGAGAGACGGGTGGCAGAGAGAGGTAACAAAGAGGGAGGGATGGATGTGATGAGGAAGGTGAGGTGATAGAATAGGGCGGATACATGGAGGTCTGGTTAGAATTGATGGATCAACACTACTTATTCAATTCACAAGGATGGTAATCCTGGCTGTTCACGCCACCGAACAAATCCACGCTGAGATTATGTTTCCCTGTCTCGGTATCGCACACCGGGCGCTTTATCACGCACAGTCCCGGTTCTCTGTATCCTACATCGATAGTCTATCTTACACGATTACCCATATGTTACGGCACACATGTTCTCGTCTCCGTATCCTACACCGGGTGTTTTACTCTGCCCCGTTGCCGATCTCCGCGCCGAACTGTTAGTCTGCCGAGTCCCGTTGACTTTCATCAAAGCCAGATGAGCCCAGGGCAAGGGCCAATCCACGGAATGGTGATGTTGCTTCCACCAGCGATGCAGGTGGGCCAGAACTGGCAGCCCAGTATTCCGGGCTTCTCTTGTTTTAGACAAGATTAAAGGGGGATGGATGACCTTACTGTTAGGGAAAAGCTCAAAGCAGTGTTCGGTCAGGTCCCATGTAGTGAGAATTGCAGAGTGGAACTGAGAAAATAAACAGTGGTATGAACACGCTAATGGGCGATATTTCAGAGCCCAGCCGTCCTAGAAATTTAGTGGGGGAAAAATGTGCAGATATCGCAGAAATGAACAGGAAAGATGAGGATTTTATGGAACAAACACGTGGAAATCTGCAGATTTTGGAAATTCAAACAACACACACAAAATGCTGGTGGAACACAGCAGGCCAGGCAGCATCTATAGTGAGAAGAGCTGACGACGTTTCGGACCGAGACCCTTCGTAAGGACTAACCGAAAAGAAAGATAGTAACAGATTTGAAAGTAGAGCGGGGAGGGGGGAATGCGAAATGATAGCAGAAGACCGTAGGGGGTGGGATGAAGCTAAGAGCTGGAAAGGTGATTGGTGAAAGTGATACAGAGCTGGAGAAGAGAAAGGATCATGGGACCGGGGCCTAAGGAGAAAGAAAGGAGAGGGGGCGAGCACCAGAGGGAGATATAGATTAAGGCAAAAAACTAAATATGTCAGTGTTGGGGTAAGAAGGGGAGGAGGGGCATTAACGGAAGTTAGAGAAGTCAGTCTTCATGCCAGCGTGTTGGAGGCTGCCCAGCCGGTATCTAAGTTGTTGTTCCACCAACCTGAGTTTGGATTCATCTTGACAGCAGAGGAGGCCATGGATAGACATATCAGACAGGGAATGGGACGTGGAATTAAAATATGTGCCCACTGGGAGATCCTGCTTTTTCTGGCGGACCGAGCGTAGGTGTTCAGCGAAACAGTCTCCCTGTGTGCGTTGGATCTCACCAATATATAAAAGGACATACCTGGAGCACCGGACGCAGTATACCACACAAGCCGACTCACTGGTGAAGTGTCGCCTCACCTGGAAGGACTGTCTGGGGCCCTGATTGTTGGTGATGGAGGAAGTATTAGGGAACATCTCGTCAGCCCCGGAGGAATAACTCACCCTAACGTGCTTTAGGCTGAAAATAACTCTTCCTCTGTAATCGGAAAAGTGTCCATGAAAGCTTATGGGTTGTTAACTTTCATAAGTCGACGGATAGAGTTTAAGAGTCGCGGGGTGATAATGCAGCTCCTTAAAACTCTGGTTAGGCCACACTTGGAGTACTGTGCCCAGTTCTGGTCGCCTCACTATAGGGAGGATGTGTAAGCATTGGAAAGGATACATAGAGGATTTACCGGGATGTTGCCTGGTTTAGAGAGTATGGATTATATCAGAGATTATGGGAGCTCGGTCTTTATTCTTTAGAGGGAATGATAGAGTGCACAGGATATTATGAGAAATAGACAGAGTGGACAGCCAGCGCCACTTCCCCTTGGTACCACTGTTCAGTACAAGAGGACATGGCTTTAAGGTAAGAGAAGGGAAGTTCGAGGGGGATATTAGAGGAAGGTTTTTACTCAGAGACTGGTTGGTGCGTAGAATGCTCTGCCTGACTCAGTGGTGGAGGCATATGGAGGAAATTAAAGTGGGGGTTATATGGGAGGCAGAGTTTGAGGGACGGCACAGCATTGTGGGCCGTAGGGCCTGTAATGTGCTGTACTATTCTAAGTTCTATGTTCTATGTAAGTTGATGTCACTTTGCCTCACTATTATAGACTGTGTCATTATACCGCATACGTTAAGATGCAAATTGTTTTTATTGTCTCCCGCATCGCATTTAAGACGATCTCGCCAATACAGAGGAGGACACATCTGGACCACAGGATACAAGAGGGGACCAGAAGCCGATTCGCAGGTGAAGTGTTGCCTCACTTGGAAGGACTGGTAGGTGCAGAGTTCTGGCCGTTCACAGAGCTGAGTGACAGGAGGGTGATTAGGGCGTTAGGCCGGAACATGAGGAGTGGGGGCAGGTGGGGGCGGAGAGGGGTGATGGAAGTTTACGAGAAATGACATGGAAGGGGAAGAAAAGGGAGTAGAGAGGCGAGAGAAAAGGAAGGGGTGAAAAGTAGTTCAAATGAGAGAGGAGTGGTGAGCAAGGATTATTTCGAAGGCTTAGAACACGGCGCTGAGAGAGAGATAAAGGGGCAGGGAGGGGTACGGCGAGGGAGAGGGAAGGCACAAGGGTAAACATGGTTACAGTTACCCTTTCTCCTCTTCCTCTCCCTTAGCACATCAAACATTGTGGCCCTATCTCTGAACTCAACCCCTTCTTCTTTCACAGCTTCTTCCCCCTACAAAAGATAACGGGGCTCGATGCTGACCAGCTCGCACCCGTGGGCCTCGTCTGCATTTCTCCGGCAATTCTGACCCCATTTCTGCATTTGCTGGCCCATTGACAACACCGTTCCCGAAGGACATCCTGAACTTGACCGACACTGCGGCCTGAGAGGGTGGAAAAACTCGGGCCGGGGGTTGGAGACGGGATAATGTTTCCAGCTTCTCCTCAGAGCAAACTTCCTCCACGCGCGTGAAAACAGTTTGCATACAGCTTGGCGTGAGACGCCCACAATCTCGCTATCCCGTCACTCAGAGCTCTCTCTCCCATTCCCTTATTCGAGATCCAACTGATCCTCAGCGGGCGGCAATTTCGCAATTTCCCACAACTTCACCACCCCATTCCCGTTCCACCACGATTGAGTGAATCGCCCGAGATGGATCAAATACACAGCCTGAGATTCGCTGAATTAAACAAAGAACTTCTTTGGTTGTGATGGACCGGCAAGGAGGGAAATAGTTTGACCTACGCGGAAGTTCAGACAGAAACTACCCGCGTCAGCTTGAGACGGTTAACGCAGCCATTGATATTCCTGTCAGTGTTTCCTACATTTGCCCCCGGTCCCTTCTCCCCCCGCTGTCGGACATACCCCGGTCCACAGAGGGTGCGCGCGCCAGAACTGCGGCCATGTACGCTTATTCCAGCTCAATCGGACCAGTGTATCTGTAATGCCCGACAGACACTGTATAAACAAATAGCCTCGGAGGTAGCAGCTTAGACTGAAATCTCTGTACATGGTGAGCACACGGCTCACCCGGGACCGCACTGAACTCCGGCCGGTTTCACCATCGCAGTCAGTGTTGTCTCCGATTCTTCAGAACCAGGGAGCGTTCACAGCGGGGTTCGGACCGGGAGGGAATTCAATGGCAGGAAGGAGCTATGAAATGTTCAAGTTAACAAATTAATTATTGACTAAACAAATTAGGAGAAGCGACGTCATTACCTTCAATCAAAACATTGTTTTGTTGATTTCTACTGAGTCAGTACTGTAGAACGTTTCACACCGACAGTGATATCCGAAATGTCCCACGGGGCAGGGTTCCGTCTCTGATCTCTCTGTCGCTCTCTCTCTCTCACTCTCTCTCTCTCTCTCTCTCTCTCTCTCTCTCTCTCTCTCTCTCTCTCTCTCTCTGATCTCTCTCTTTCTGTCACACAGACACAGAGGCACACACACACACACACACACACGCACACACACAGACAAACTAAAACTAACTACTCAAAACAACAGAGAAACCGTGAGACCGTGAGAGTTTACTGTTTGGATTGTCTCAGTTAAGAATGTGGCAGATCGGTTAATTCCATTGTTTTTATTTTATTAGAAAGTAAGATATGAAAGCCACAGATGATCAGGTGTTGAGATGAATTAGAATACTGGAAACTCACAAAGTCTGACAGAAATTCTGACAAGTCGGCATTCAGGTTGCTGACACTGGGGAACTTTCTTTCCTCTGTCGCCGCGTTTTATTGATATCCCCCTGGAACAGTGAGATTTGACTACAATATTAAGCCTGCTTTGCTGACAGTTGAAGGGAGGGAGGAATGTTGAACCGTTTGGATTTGTTTCCAGCAGAAACGCCGCTGCCTGATCCGAGGAATGTCTGCATGTCGGAATCCGTCCTGCGGACAGGCAGCAGCTTGCATACAGAAAGTCGCGCTGTGAGTCTCACAGAACAGCAGCACCGGCTCCTCGCCCGGTTGTCTGGCATGAAGTTGGAAGAAAACAACTTGAAAATATATCCACACGGAGACTGAATATTCTTAGTGAATTAAGGTGAGAAACATTCAGCTTCTGATATCTGTTTCCGATCTTTATTTCAAATCGGTCCAATAACTGTGTTTTGCATTGGTGATTAATAACTCATTCACTCCATTTTAACCCCCTTCCGTCGGCGATATCATTTGTGATGGTACAATTTCTTGTCAGCATTACTGAGATTTTCCACAGTTTATACCATTATTACGGACCATCACACATATAAAGTACCTGTCACTGAGCCAAAAACAAATATTGAAATAATTAAATCATCCAGATCGCAAACAGAGATGATGAACAAAAATGGACGTGTATATACCCTACTACTGCACCCGTTTCGCCACTAGAATTATCATGATCTGGCCCTGTTCTCCCATTCACACAGTTCTATGAACCTCATTATTTCCCAAATGCTCTCTTCCGGAGAAGTCTGACTCCTGACCAGGTTCATCTCCCAATACCAGATCAGGTACAGCCTCTACTCTTGTAGGCTTATCTACATATTGTGTCATCTAATCTCCCTGACTACACCTAACAAACTCCACACGATTTAAACCCCTCACTCTGGGAAATTAAAATCTCCCACCACAAAAACACAGTTATAATTACCCATTTGTTCAATCTGTCTCACTATCTGCTCTTCGATGCCCCGGTTATAATTGGGAGGTCTATTAAAAACACCAAGTAGAGATATTGATCCCTCCCTGCTCCCAACCTCCACACACGGAGACAACCCTTTTGCCTTCCTCCCTGTCCTTTCTGAAACATCTAAAGCTTGGCACTCGAAGTCCTATTCCTGCCCCAGAACCATCACAGTCTCTGTAATGGCCACAACATCATAGCTCCAAGTGCGGATACACGCTCGGAGCTCATCCGCTTTATTCATAAAACTCCTCACATTAAAATACACGCATCTCATATCATCTGTCTGAGCGCAGCCCATCTCTATCATCTGCTTATGGTCCCTTTCGCATTGTTTCCGATGTTACGAACCCGGTAACTGTGTGTCAGACCAGCAGAGAAAGAAGAATCCGCTGGAGTCTGGTGGTAATATATTCAACAGTGTTTATTTTAGTAAAATAAGCAAATCAATATCAATATTGCAAATATATAGATAACACTCGTTAGCAATAATAAACATAAAAATGTGGGAATAATAATAAGCAATAATAAACAAGCATTATCGATGACTAGGGGCTAATGAATTGTCATATAAAAGTATAAAATTCAGTTCAGTTCATACGTGCTGAGGTAGATATGGTTGTTGTGTTGTAATCGTTGAAGAGAGAGAGAGAGAGAGAGAGAGAGAGAGAGAGAGAGAGAGAGAGAGAGAGAGAGAGAGAGCGAGAGAGATGTGAGAGAGAGAGAGCGAGAGAAATGAGTGAGAAAGAGAGAGAGAGAGCGAGAGAGAGAGATGAGTGAGAGAGAGAGCGCGAGAGGTGTGTGTGTGTGAGAGAGAGAGAGAGAGAGAGAGAGAGAGAGAGAGAGAGAGAGAGAGAGAGAGAGAGAGAGAGAGAGAGAGAGAGAGAGCTATACACTCAGGTGTGCCTAAAGGGTGTCTCTCCAGACCTCACTTTTATCCCTGCTCACGGGGTCTCAGGTGTCAATCAATTTTGAATGGCTGTGTCCATCAAACCAGCCCACTCCGGCTGTTCACTAAGGAATTTTAATGAACAGAATGGCATAAGATAAATAACCCTCTCAGAAGTCATGTCTCTCAGACGTCATAATACGGTAAATCAACAAGTCTCTCCCCCCTCACTTCTCTCTCTCTTATCTGTAGCAGATGTTCCAGCATGTTTTCATTTCATCTCGCTGTCTCATGTGCTGCATAGCAACGGTAACGGTTTGCGGTTTGTGGGCAACTCTGCACCATTCTGCCCATCAGAGCTATTCATCCTTCATAACACCGAGCTCTCTCTATTTGAGAGCCAGCCTCCCTTTCCACCGTCACTTCAGTTCGGTCTCCCACCCCCTGAAATCTTAGTTTAAACTTTCCCCAATAGTCTCCACAAACCTCCCCGCCAGGATATTGCCCCCCCCCTCAGATTTAAGTGAAATTTCATTTCTATTCAGTTCACCTAAATTTATGGTAATTTCATCATACATGATTACCCATGAATAAAGCCAGAACGAAGCTGGAAATCACAATATCAATAGTTGCACACGACACGAAGCACTCGCAATCTGGAAAAGTTAGAAATATAGTAAGCACACATACAGGTCATCAATATGAAAATTCATTTTCACAATATGTATACACACACACACACACACACACACACGCACGCACGCACGCACGCACGCACGCACACACACACACACACAAACACACACTAAAACTAAC